>NC_063188.1:42174912-42248336 GCF_023159225.1 Perognathus longimembris pacificus
AATTTATATTTCAGTTTTGCTTCCTTTTTCTTGGCTCTGAACTTAGTGTTGTTTAATTTATTTACTCAGAGTTCATAAAATGAATGAAGGAGAACCAGCATAATTAATTCATCAAAAGTTTCAGTAAAGAGAAATCTTGGATAGGAGTATAAATTGGTACAAACTTCTTGAAGGGATCTTGTAATTAAAATTTCAAGGACCTTAAAAATATTTGTAGACTTTGCCTTAGTAATGCCACTTCAAAATTTTTTTCTTAAGGGAATAACTTGATGCATACAAGGATTTTTTAAATTATTTATTGTCAAAGTGATGTACAGAGGGTTTACAGTTTCATATCAAGGCAGCGGGTACATTTCTTATCCAACATGATACCTCCTACCTCATTTTCCGCCTGCCTGGTTTTTGTCCAATATTGGAAAAAATTATAATTTTCTCCTTCCTGTCCTCACTTACATTATATACAACTTAAAAAAAATCTTACAAAGCTGGGAGGGATAGCTTCATAATAGGCCATTTGCCTAGGATGATAAAGCCCTCGGTTTGATTGACAGCACCAAAAGATACAGTGGAGAAAAATAGTACCATGATGGTGAAAATCATTTTTTATTTCCAGCACCCAGAGATAATCACTCTTATACTACTGTTTTTGTTTATTTTTATTTCCAAACAATTCTAGCTTTCTATTTGAGGCTATGGGAAATGATTACAGGTGGTTTGAAGGAGGATCAGAGGAAGATGGTGGAGGTGCAGCTGAGGTCTAACTGAGCTCTTGCCAAGAAACCAGTTTTAGTATTCCAGTGAAAAGTTTACAACTAGTGACACACACTAATGAGCTGTAATTATGTAGAGATGTTGGCCTGAGAGAAAAAATTTAGACAGCCTGCTTAAGAAGACAGATTTGAATACACCCTGGCAGTAGCAGCAGTGCCTACTGCTGCCCCAACAACAGACAGGACAAAGGCACTGGAGAAAGAATGAGCAGGAGGCTTATTATTCACATCCAGTGTGAATTGTATAACTAGGACTGGAAATCTTCATCCTGCAGCCATAGACAGAGGCAGATCATGGAGGGTTCGAAAAACCAAGGGAAAGCGGGGATACAAGCATCCTAAATGTCTATACAACAAGTTCTGGATACCCACATTCATCAAATAAACATTACTTACACTAAAAACACACATGGTTTCAAGCACATTGTTGGTGACTTTAACATAACACTGTCCTCTCATGATGGATCGACACAGGAAAACCTGAACACAGAAACCTCAAAACTACACAATTCCATAAACCAACTAGACTTAACAGACATCTACAGAATATTCCACCCAGGAACACCAGACAATATGTTCTGCTCAGAAGGACATGGATAATTTTCTAAAATATATCACAATTTAAGTCACTAAGCAAATCTGTGCAAATTCAGAAATATTAAAATTATTCCCTGAATTCTCTGAGACTTTAATGAATAAAATTAGAGTTCAACACCAAAAGCCACCATAGAAAATCCTGGAACTCATGGAGACTGAATAATGCATTATTGAATCACCAGTGGGCCATTGAAGAGATCAGAATGGAAATTCAAACATTTATGATATTTAACAAAAATGAGCACACAAAATACCAGATCCTCTGAGACACAGCAAAGGCAGTACTCGGCCGAAAATTTATATCTCTGAGTGCCTACATCAACAAATTGGAGAAATATTTAACCAACAATATAATTATCCACCTTACGCTCCTTGAAAAGGACCAACATGCCAAACTCCATTTGATGTAAACAATTAATTAAAGTTAAATCAGAATTAAGTGAATTAGAGTCCAATAAAAAACAGAAAGAATCAACAAAACAAAGAATTGGTTCTTCATAAAAATTAATAAAATTGACAAATTCTTAGCAAATCTTACACCCCCCCCCCAAAAAAATGAAGAGAACACACCAAGTAAACCAAATCAGAGAAGAGAATGGACACATCATGACAGGAACAACCAATATTCAGAAAATTATAAGTGAATATTTTTCAAACCTTTATGCTAATAAATTTCAGAATCTGGAAGAAATGGAAGAATTTTCTGCAAATATTGGTATGCCCAAACTTAACCAAGAAGACTTAAGCCAACTAAATAGACCCATATGAAGTTATGAAATAGAAATGGCAATAAGAGACTTTCCATCCAAGAAAAGCCCAGAACCATATGGATTAACAGCTGAATTTTATAAGGTTTTCCAAACAAAATTCACACCAATACTTGTCAAAAACTGAACGTAAAAGTTCACTACCAAACTCATTATATGAACCCAGCATAACCCTCATCCCAAAACTAGACAGGCACTCACCAAAGAAAGAAAGGTATTGACCCATTTCACTGATGAACATCAATGCAAACCACCCCACAAAATTCCAATCGACTTAAACAACTTATCAAAAAATTATGTATTAT
The DNA here is from genome assembly GCF_023159225.1 of Perognathus longimembris pacificus. Lineage (NCBI taxonomy): Eukaryota > Metazoa > Chordata > Mammalia > Rodentia > Heteromyidae > Perognathus > Perognathus longimembris. The sequence goes on from NC_063188.1 coordinate 42,177,352, forward strand.
GGCCAAACAGGATTCATTCCAAGGATACAAATCTGGTTCAATATACAAGTAAATTAATGTGACTCATCACATAAACAGGAGCAAGGAGAACCACGTGATCATCTTCATAGATGGAGAAAAACCATTTGACAAGATCCAAACCCCCTTTTATAATGAATGCTCTGAAGGAACTAGGAATCCACAGAACATTCCTGAATATGATAAAAGCCACGTGTGACAAACGTACAGCTTGCATTATATTTAATAGTAAAAGGTAAAGCCTTTTCTTTTTTTTTTTTTTGGCCAGTCCTGGGCCTTGGACTCAGGGCCTGAGCACTGTCCCTGTCTTCTTCCCGCTCAAGGCTAGCACTCTGCCACTTGAGCCACAGCGCCGCTTCTGGCCGTTTTCTGTATATGTGGTGCTGGGGAATCGAACCTAGGGCCTCGTGTATCCAAGGCAGGCACTCTTGCCACTAGGCTATATCCCCAGCCCTAAAGCCTTTTCTTCTAAAATCAAGCATGTGTCAAGGATGTCTGCTCTCTCTACTCCTCAATGTAGTATTAGAATTCCTAGCTAGAGCAATAAGGCAAGATCCAAACATAAGGAGGATCCAAATAGAGAAAGATGAAGTAAAACTGTCCCTCTTTACCTATGACATGATCCTGTATTTAAAGAACCCCATAAACTCCTCTCACAAGTTACTTGAGGTGATCTGAAATTACGGCAAAATAGCAAGGTATAAAATTACCCTTCAAAAATCAATGGCTTTTCTGTAGGTCAACAATGAGAAGACTGAGGCTGAAATCCGGAAAGCAACTCCGTTTTGTAATAGCCTCAAAAAACATCTAGGAATTATCTTAACCACAGAAGTGACAAAAACCTTAAAAAGAAAATTAAAGCAGAACTAAGGAAATGGAAAAACCTTCCATGCTCCTGGAATGGGAGGATAAACATTGTGAAAATGGCAATATGCCAAAGGTATCCACAAATTCAATGCGATAGCCATCTATATCTCAACATCATTCTTTAGCAAAAGAGAGGGAGCAATCAAAAAATTCCTACAGAATAATAAAAGACTCTGAATAGTAAAAGCAATACTTAGTGGAAAGAACAGTGCCAGAGGAACATCAATATCAAACTTCAAATTCTTACAAAGTTATAGTAATAAAAACAGCTTGGTACTGGTACAAGAATAGTCCAGAGAATACCAGTGGAATAGAACTGAAGACCCAAAAATGAACCTGCAGACCTATGGTCAACTAATCTTCTATAAGGAAGCCAATTTATTAGATGGAAAAAAGACAGCCTCTTTAACAAATGGTGCTGGCACAATTGGCCATACAGTTATAGAAAACTGAAGTTAGATCCTTTTATATCCCTCTGCACCAGAATCAACTTGAAATGCATCAAAGACCTCCCAATAAGAGGAGATACCCTTAAAACATTACAGGAAAAAATAGAAGAAACACTGGGGCTCCTTGGCAAAGGTCAAAACTTTCTTTAAAATGGCCCCCCAAAACACAACAAACCAAAGACAGCTTGGACACATGGGATTGCATTAAACTACAGAGATTCTGGTTGGCATAGGACATAGCTAGCAAGGTAAATGTAAAGCCCAAACATCAGGAGAAGACCTGCACTAGACATACAACAGACAAGAGCTTCATATCTGAAATACACTTAGAAATCAAAAACTTAAATCCGCCTGAAACTAGTCCTCAAGGAAACAACCACCCCATTAATAAGTGGGCCAAAGACTTAAGGAGATACTTCTTTGAAGAGGAGATAAGAATGGCCAGTAGATACATCTTCAACATCTCTGGCCACAAAAGAAATGGAAATCACAATATTGAGATTCCATCTCACCCAGGTTAGAATGGCCATTATCAAGAAATCTAATAACAACACATGCTAACAGGGATGTGGCCAAAAGGGAACACTACTACTCTGTTGGTGGAAGTGTAAACTTGTCTAACCTCTCTGGAAAGCAGTATGGAGGTTCCTCAAAAGACTAAACATAGTGATCCCCTATAAGCCAACAATCCCACTTCTGGCATTTACCCAAATGACCACAAGCCCATACTAAAGATACCAGCACAACAATGTCAGTAAAGAATTATTTACCATAGCTAAGATATGGAACCCACACAGATGCCCTTCAGTAGGTGAATTGATCAAGAAAATGTCATATATATATGGAAATATATATGGAAATATATATATATATGAAATTCTATGCTTCCAGTAGAAAGAATATTACACCATTCATAAAGAAATGGAAAGACTGGGAAAAAATCATTCTAAGTGAAATAAGCCAGACTCAAAGAAACACAGATTCTATGGTTTCCCTCATTTGTAATAATTAGTGTATGTCTAGGATAGTCCTAGAAAAAGACTATAGCTATATACATATGATCATATAAGACAATGTTAATCGAAACGAACTTGAAGATATGGAAACAAGAGATTTTTTCTTTGTTACTGCTGTTTCTAGTATAGTATATGAAGTGTTTTTTTCCTATGGTTTATCCCCAGTTGTCAATATTTCATTTTGGTTCCTTGGGTATTGTATATATGTTTATCTGAATTAGGGAAGGAAAGGGGAACAAGGAATTGGTGAGATAAAGGACAAAGGGTAAGCCAATGCAACAGAGAGAGTCACAAGACAATATGTTGGAAATGAACTGTACAACTTGGAAGAGGAATATTGGAGTGGAGGGAAAGTTGGAGAGAAATGAGGGAGGTGTAACAAATTTGACAAGAAATGTACTCACTACCTTATATATGTAACTGTAACCACTCTGTACATCACCTTAACAATAAAATTAAATTAAGTTAAATTAAATTAATTACAACATTACAAATATAGTCACCTAAAATTCAAGAAATCTGTTATGTTTACCCATGTAGGTCAGAATCTCACACAAATCTTTAGCTAAAATCAAGGTTTCAGCAGTACTGGAGAAGATTCAAGGAAGCATTCATTTCCTCTCCTTTACAAGAGTGCAAAGGCACCAACATTCCTTAGCTATTTGTCTCCTTCTCTATTCTTAACACCAGCAATGTTGCAGTTCTCATATCTTTCGCTGACAGACCCTCTGACCACAGCTACATAAGGTTTCTCTTTTAATGCCTGTTATTAGATTCCATTCACTTCAACAATTCACAAAAATGTCCCCCCCAATGTCCTGAAACATAATCAGATTTGCAAAATTTAATTTTTCATGCATTGTAATATATTCACTGTTTTGGGAGTCAAGTTAGGGACACTGTTGGACAGAAATGCATTATTCTGCCCACCACCCAAATGTTTTGTACATATTCAAAAGTCTAGCTTTTCTAAAACTGGAAATAAATGTTACATATTCTACATCTTGATTTTCTTCTATTTATATTCTGAGAATGTCTTCATTTCACTAAATGTAGTTTGGAACCCTGATGCTTTCAGTGCTACATAATACTTAACTCAAGAGTTCTGCTGTAATTTCATTAACCATTTCTCTACTATTAGACCTGTAGGTTAATTCCAGTATTTCTAAGAACCTAATTCAACACTATTTATTAACAGCTTCCACATAAATCTTCATGGATAATTCCAATTAACCTTAGAATAACTTCTTTGAAATAGAATTATAGAGCTGATGAAGTATTTTGGGGGGTTATCTCTTGGGATGATACATTCATTCAATAAATATTTGGTAAATGTCTAACAATTTTCCTTGCATATGCTCTCTTCTTTATTACCATTCTTGCCACCATTATTTCTGGTTAGAATAATTAAAATACATCTGTGAAGATTTTTTGTCATTTTTTGCCTCTGTTTTTCATATAGCTACTGGAACAGTAGCTCTTTCAATAAGTATTTGTTAAATATGTGACAATTCTACTTGTGTGTGCCTTTCTCCCATTTTTGGCCTCTCCATGCCTCCCTATGTCTTAACTGATCTGTTCATCAAGTTTTTAAATTCTGATATTGTAATTTGCATTTCAGTTTATTTCTTTATGAGATCTTTCAAGTAAATGTGGAAATATAGTCTACCTACTCATACATTTCACTTACTTTGTATCAAGTTGTGCATACAGAAGAAAAAGGATATCATAAGTACACAGCTTGATAAATTCTAACACACTCAACATAATCAAATTTTAAGATCAAGAAACAGAAGCTTACCAGCATTTTAGAAACCCACCTTCATGATACTCTCAATAAATTACAACCAAGACCACAACTGTTCTAACTTCTACCAAAACATAAATTTTAATTGATTTATTTATTGTCAAAGTGATGTACAGAGGGGTTACAGTTTCATACATAAGGCAGTGAGTACATTTCTTATAAAACTTGTTATTTCCTCCCTCATTTTTATCCCACCTTCCCCCCACCCTCCCTGAATTTTACGCTTGGTTTACAGCATATATTTTTGTAACTATTGCTGTTGCATTGGTTTATCTTTTACCCTTGGTCTCTCCGTTTTTATGTTCCCCTCCCTTACCTCCTTTCAATAAACATATACACAGGTTAATTTTCATTCATTTTATATTCTGTAGTTTACATAGAATATACGTATTTGTGTCTGATTGCAATCATGTAACATTACATTTATAGGATTTAACTTGAACATTTTTTTGCCAATCCTGGGGCTTGAACTCAGGGCCTGAGCACCATCCCTGGCTTCTTTTTGCTCAAGGGCTAGCACTCTACCTCTTGAGACACAGCACCACTTCCAGCTTCTTCTGTTTATGTAGTACTGAGGAATTGAACCCAGGGCTTCATCATGCTAGACTAACACTCTACTGCTGTGGCAGGTTCCCATCCCTATTTATGGGATTTAACTAGCTGTTTTCACAGATGTATCTTATTTTTTACCCAAATATACAGAGAAGTTTCACCCTTACTGACTGCTTTTCTTTCTATTGATCCAGTTATCCTTGGTAAGACATAATTCAAAAATATTACTATTTATCCCTGACTTTTTCAAAAGCGATCACATGTGTATAAATTTTATTTCACTCTATTATCATTATTGTTCTGTTTTATTATTATTTATTCTTAATCTCGTATGATGCCTAGTTTAGAAATTGATCGTGTGTATATGTGCATGAAAAAACAACAGTATATGTAGGAATTGATTCATATGTACACACATATATTTATATGTTTTCATTCATGTATATGTACACATATATACAAACATATTTATCTACATATGTATTAATACATACACACATATGGTTTCAGGTATGACCTAAGGATTCAGACATATACCTCAATTGATCAATCTATCCATTGTACATGTATTTAGGAAGTTACCAGATGAGAGCTTGTGTATTATGTAATAAGCACATGGTAGCTTCATTAGATACTTTCAATCATTTTGAAAGTAACTATAGCCATTACATTTTCACCAGCAATATATTTACTTTATTCTCTTAACAATGCTTGTTATTTTCTAACTTTCACATTTTAGAAACTCTGGAGGGTGGATAGAAAGTTTTTTTTTTAATAATCAAACTTTAATTTTCAATATCTGGTTGGGTTTTTTTGTTGTTGTTTGTTTTTTTGCAAGTCCTGGGGCTTGGACTCAGGGCCTGAGCACTGTCTCTGGCTTCTGTTTGCTCAAGGCTAGCACTCTGCCACTTGAGTCATAGAGCCACTTCTGGCCATTTTCTGTGTATGTGGTGCTGGGGAATTGAACCCAGGGCTTCATGTATGGGAGGCAAGCACTCTTGCCACTAGGCCATATCCCCAGCCCGCATAGAAAGTTTAGTATACACTGTAATCCCTGTAATTCTGTAACTGTAGGAATAGGTTTTTGTACAGGATTAAATAGTGATTTAAGAATTTTTTGAAGTTATAATTGGTTGTACACTTAATATGGTTATTTCAACTTTTCTGATTGGAATTTAGTTTCTTTTAAGAACAAAAATTGTGATCCATTTTTAAAATGTAATATAGCTTTGTGACAGTAATATATACTCTCTGTACTGTTTACATTGACCATAACAGTCTGGTTAGTATTTAAATCATTTGTTATTGTTATACTTAATCTGTCTAAAATAGAAAGGATGGATTAAAGATTTCTATCTCAGTTGTGTTTCTCTCATTTTCTTGGAGGCAGAACATGCAGTGGTTCTCAAATTTTAGCATGCATAAGAGTTAACTAGAGTATTTGTTAAAATTCAAATTGCAAACTTCTCCAATATATTTGAGGTGATGTCGAGTTTGAATTTTTTAAATAAGCACCCCAGATAATTCTAGTATAGGACTAACCTTTTATACACTACTGTAATATTATAGAAGTTCTTAAGTCAGAAAGACGTATGTTCAAATCTCCATTGTGCCTTCAATGGTAAGAACCTACTTTTATCGTAAGTTCCTTAACCAATAGTCCATTGTTTTATATACAAAATGAGAACAATAAGCATGTCGACCACATAGTATTTTCTTTTTGTCCAGCATTGTGGCACATTGTTCGTTACTATATAAAGGCTCAAATTTCATATTTTCATTATTTATAGTTTAATTTTTTTCTAGCTGCTGTCATTGTATTTTAGTTGTCTCTTATAAGCTGGGATTACGTGTGTCTTTCTCTTTGAGTTCTCTTATTATGGGTTATAACTTATTTGCATTTGATTTACTTCCTTTAAGCCCTTATCGTGTTAATAGCAGAGTTTGAACTCAGAGCCTTGTACTTGTAAGACAAGTAGCTATACCACTTGAGCACATCTACCAGACACCTTTTCTTAAATTTTTTGTTTTGTATTATATACTATCTTTCTCTGTGCTCTTTTTTAGCTATATGGGGAAATTAACTATGTTGTAAATTTATTTTTGAGTTTTAAATTTGTGCCTATATTTCTCTTACAATTGTCAAGTATAGCATTGTATTTCTTGGTTTTTCCTGTCTTGCATACCCTGGAAATAGTGTGGTCAATGTTAAATATATTTTGATGCATATAGAACTCATCTTTAACTTAGATTAAAAAGCTCACCAAAAATGTCTGGTTTTACCTGGCTCATTTATCTTGCATTATATTGTGCTTTTTTACCTCAGTTTTCTTCTAAACTTTGATCTTTGTTTTTTTATGATCTATTCAAGTGATCAGAAAGTTGTCATCTTCTAGATATGTTTTCTACATCTTGCTACATATTTTTCCATTCTGCAATATGTTTTCTTTCAGAGGGGGTCTTTTAGAATTTAACTGAGTTCTAAACAAAGATTGGCATAAGAGACATAATTTATCTCTGAGAGGGAATGCATGTGAAATGCAATGCAACTAATTAAACCACAAGAATAAGCACTGAAAAAAATATAAGCTCAATTGACTGAGATTTGTGTGTACAAGCATAAGCTCCCAAGTGTTATGAACATGTCTTATCTTTCATCCTTTGTGTTCTGTCTGGGATGACTCTTTCTGTATAGGTTTAAGTGCCTCGTTTGTGTATTTTGCCAGGAGGAACAAAGCCCACAAAACTTTGGCTCTAAGTACTTCTACAGACTCTACAGTTTTATACTGACTTTTGTCCACTTTATTAAATACCCTCTCACTTAGAATGCTTTCACTCTATATAGCAACAACAACAACAAAACCCTTGATTCAAACAAGTTCAAATAATGTGGGAATTTATTAATTCAAACCTGGAGATTCAAATGTATGGCATGCCCTAGGTATAATAGAAATAAGTAGGTACTCAAATATTATCAAATGCCTAACCCTACTCTAGATTTCTACTGGGAACTCTCAATATTAAAACTGGTGAGTATCTATACACCAAAGTAACTGACAATAGAAGTAAAGAATACAAGATTTTTTTCAGTCAGGTCAAAGAAAAAAAGGAAACAAAATCATTCCTTGAAGCATTGATTAGGTACATACCAACTTACAATGACATTACAAGTCAGTAAAGAGATTATAATTTAAAAAATGTACTCAATACTCCTAACTTACCCAAAGCCTATTTTATAAGGAGATATTGAATATTTTGGGTAATCTATTGAATGTTTCTATTTCAAAACACAGATCATAATCATGCAGATACTTGGGAGTTGCAGCTTGATATCATCTGTGACCTTACTTCTGTGGAAGATTAAAGTTCAAATTTCAAAGTATGGTTTCTCCATCCTGTTTGTATCATCATAAAATCAAAATGGGATCAAGCAATAACAATCTTCAAGGTAATGCTTAAACTATCAAGATTCTCTTTAACATCCAGAGATAGAATTAAATACAGAAATTGCAATCACATTAAGAATGAAAAGAACTGGATGTTGGGGAGCCAATGAAAAATGTCTTCCATGGACATCATGAAAAATACTTCCTTTCTCACATCCTGATCTTTTACAAACTGCTTCCTGTGCCTGGAGTACCCTGTGCCATCCTCTGTCTTACTTGTTTTGTTTATTTCACCTCTCATCTTAAACACAATTCCCTAATGTATGAAAACTATATTCAGAATGTTAGGGTCTAGATAAACTTTGACAATTAAATAAAATTTCAGGGATGGGGTAAGGATAATGCAATGGTTTTAGCAAAGGATGTTCCTAAATTACCTCTCAGGCTTGTGGGGTGTGTGTATGTTTGTGTGGGGGACAATATTATTCTGTATGGTTTCGAAGGCTGCAGACTGAAATTGAATCTTTCTCTTATAGCCCACTAACTGGGAACAAAGTGTCATCAAATTATAGTTAATGTTCCAAATCAACCCTATGTCTTTTATTATAAATGAAGTTTCATCACTGAGCAACCATATTCATTTCTTTATGTATGCCCTATATGTCTGAAAATATTTAAACATCTACTATGTGTCCCTTTATAAAAAAGAAATTTCATTCCTTATCATTTATCCTTGTCTTTCTGACAGCTCCTAAACTATGGAGTAGACTTGGAATTAACCTATGCTCTCTGTAAACAGTAGAATGTAATGAGTTTTGCCCTTGTTACTTGCACTTTATAAACAAGGAGACTAATAGCCATAGTCACTATTGCAGATGGATATGAGTGGAATTCCCATGAGACTGACAAAGATGAGTGACTCACATTTGCCAATTTCCTCATACCATATTGTTCTCAACAGCTGTAAATCACTGTGGAAAAATTGGGAGATCTGAGAAGTCAATACATCTATTTAGGTTCATGTGGCTTTGTCTTCTGTTTTCTATATAAGTCTCAGAATATATGGCTTCTCCTGTCTGTTGTCATTAAACAAGCTTAAAATCCTTCAACTATATATGAGCACCCATCAATCAAATCACTGGTATATAGTGTAACAATAGATTTTTAAATCTATATTGATTGCTAAGGGTCTATCCAACATAATGCATAAAAGTACTTAGAAACCTGCACATGATTTCTTTTTTCCATTTGTTGAAAATAGAGACCATATCTGTATGATTTTATATGCCTCACTGAGAAGAACACTAAGTAATAGACAGATCAATAAATGCTTGTGAATGCAGAATAAAAAGTGGGGCAGAAATGAATTCTTGCTTAATTCATTAAGAAGGGGAAAATGCAACCCCTTCTGCTTCCCATTTTATATGTCCTCTCATATCAAAGATGTAAATAAATTTGTAATAAACTCTAAGTGAAACTAGAATGGCATATTTGGTGTTAAAAGCATACATAAGGACTAATAAGGTAGACTATATCCTTGATCTGTAATCGTAGCCATAGTCATAAAAAGCTCAGGCACTTAGCATGCTTGAGCTTTCCCAGACTAATAAGGCAACTCTGAACTCTATTTCTTGCAAATGGCACTTTTTATAAAGTCAGAGTCTGTCAATATGAGAAAGATGCAGCCTTTTCCTAAATTCAAAACCACTTAGAACCAAAGGTGAATTGTGATTCCAGACTACAAGATTGGTTCATGAAAGGCAGTAAAGTTAACATTATGTCAACTATAGGATTGAATATTAAATCTTATCTCTTCCTTGGTTCTGGACTCATTTGCAAAAGATTGAAGGCTAAAAAATGAATTGAATCATTTTGTCTTTCTACCATATGCTAGAGAGTCTTCAAGACACTCAAAGTACAGTGAACAATACAAACAAAGGCTCTGTTCTCAGGAAGTTTATAATCTGTGGGTGTATAATATTAAGCAGATTAGACATCAGAATCATTGCAATTATAGTGATCATATAATAAATGACAAGTCAGGCAACATCCTGGGTTCTAGGAGGGGTGTACAGATGAAAAATACTAAACCCAGAGAGAGGACCAAGCGCATTCCTCCGGAGAGATTACCTTACTATTCACATGATGGGAGAGGTAGACTCTGAAGTGAATATTACAGTTAACCAGTTATTGTACAAAAACTCTGGAAAAGAGCAAGAATAAATATAGATTGCCACAACAGGACAAATTCCACAATTTCTTTTCCATTGCTTTTATTTGTGGTACCATTGGTCAGTGCAATAACTACTACATGTGATCATTCTGTTTGTGATTCATTTAACTGTTTGAATTGAAGAACAGCTAACAACTTTCATTACTTAACCAATGATTGGTTTTGGCTCATAATGCATGTTCAGTTTGGGTCAACTGGTAAACCTTGCTATATGTCATCCTCATTCCAAGACACAAGCTGACAGAGCAGCATGATCTCTAGTTTTACCTAGTTACTGGAGAACTTGGGAATGGTGAAGTCAAACACAATTGATTCCAGAGCTCCTACCTAGAGGTGATACTGGTCGCATCTATTCTTCTTATGTCAAAGAGTGATAGAGAAGTGTGGTCCTAAAGCATGACTAGAACATTGCCAAATTATTTATGATGAAAAGATAATCTCCATAATGAGAGAAAAAATTAAAAGTCATGGATCTGATAATCTGATAATCTAGTATCCAAAATATATGAAACACTTAAAAACTCAACAACCAAAACAAAAGACAACCCAATAAAAATGTATAATGGCCTTAATAATCATTGTTCAAAAGAGGGTACACAAAGATAAAATTCTGGAAAAGATGCTCAACATCACTTTACGCAAGAGGAATGCCAACCAAAGTCACTGTTACATACCACTTTACACCCAAAAGCATGACCAGAATTTTTAAATGAAATATAAATAGAAAAGAGTAAGTGTAATTATGATGCAAAGAAATTAAAACTCATATACATGGTTGATGAGAATGGAAAAATATTTCAATAACACCAAAGGTTTCAATATGGTATGTATTGCTCTGTGCTTTTTAATGATATATTTTCCAGTCCCCACTCTCCCCAAAAGTAAACATCAAATCATACCTGCTTGAACTCAGTGCCTGAGCAGTGTACCTGGCTTCTTTTTGCTCAATGCTAGCACTCTACCACTTGAGCCACAGAACAGCTTCTGGCCTTTTCTATGTATGTGTTGCTGAGGAATTGAATCCAGGACTTCATGTATAGGAGGCAAGCACTCTTTCCACTAGGCCACATGGTCTCCCTCATAGGGAATAATTAGCACAGGTTTAGGCTAGTCACAGCAGAGGATCACAAGTGCCTACTAGCTACGCCCTTATGAACGCATAAGATGCTGCTAAGTGAAATGAACTCCATGTTATGGAAATGACTGTTATATCACTGTTGTAATTACTTTCAACATGCCATGTGAAACCGTAGCTTCTATTGATGATCCTCTTCCCATGATTGTACCCGCACTATCACTGTATCTCATCTGAGTACACTGGATACTGTATATACTGTTATTAGAACTAGGGAAGGTAAAGGGAATATCAAAATCAAGAGACAAAGGATAAAAAGAAAAACGACTCCAAAAGCAATACTTACAAAACCATTTGGTGTAAACAACTGAACAACTCATGTGGGGAGAGGGACAGGGGAAGAGGGGAGGGGGGAATGAGGGAGGAGGTCACAAACAGTACAAGAAATGTACCCAAGGCCTAACGTATAAAACTGTAACCTCTCTGTACATCACTTTGACAATAAATAAGAAAAAAAAAGAAAAGCATACCTGCTAAAGAAAATCAGGCAAAAAAAAAAGGAGCAGGCAGATACTGTTCTAATTCCAAGTGGTAGTGAAGTGATGTAAATAATTAATCTGTTATATAAGTAACTTTATACAAGTATTGCTAATATTTTTCAGTATTAATGTCATTGTTCAATGTGAAACTTTTCAGGAACTGACACTTACCCTAAAGATAGGCAGTTGCTTAACTTGCTTAACTTGTTTTTAAAACCCACACCTGCAGACCCCCTGGGAAAGCATCATCTTGCTTTATCTCCAGGTAACCAGATGACCCCAGAATGGTCCCAGTACACTGACCCCATTGTAGCTAACTCCCAGATACTCCTAAAAATATAAATGGGCCACAAATAGTCAATAAGTAAAGGAGGGAAGTATTTAAAATGTAATTTGGCTGTACTTTTGTAATTGCAAAACTGAAACTGTAACTTCAACCAAGAGAGCTCTGCCATTGCTGCCATACAAGACTTGTTCACTGACTAACTTGCTGTTTGGCTTGTGTAATCCTGCTTCCACTCTTTCCTGATCAACACGACTTTGATTCTGCTGAGTCCCCCTGACTATTACCCCGCCTTCCAGTTTCTCCGCAAATTCTAAAGCTATCCCCATCTTACAGCCTTTGGGCGGAAAATTTAAAAGGCCACCTGGGTAACTGTCATTGACTGAAACAAATAAACAGTCTTTTTGCCCATGCTTGCATGCTTCCCCTTCCAGACCCCAGCTAAAAGCCAACACAGTCCCGCACCCAGGGCTACATCTTGAGATCCCGACCTTGAGTGCAGCCCTGGTGCATACCTGGTGCATAAGTACCATCTTGCTCAATAAAATCCTTATTCACCCCATTATTCTTAGTGGTCTCATTGATTGTCAATTTCCGGACCCCATAATAGTGGCAAGTTCATGGCATTCCAACCTTAATATGCCTACTAGTTTAAGCATATTGATACAAACATGATAATTTAAGGTCACTATGAATTTCACCTTCTGCCCAGAGACAGTTTAATAATATACTTAGGCCATAAAATGTAATTTTTAATTTGCAAAATGAAGCAGACAATACTTAAATTGTTAAAGTGAATCAAAATAATGTTCCAGTGGTTCCTCAAGCACTGTACTTTATAAACTAAGTTGTCACTTCTGTCCATGTTGATTTCCATGAGCAGATCTCTCTACCTCACCAAGGAAGACACAGTTTTTGTGCAATCCTTGTGTGCTGTTTCATTACCAGATACATACAAAGCAGTGTGGGTAGAATAGAGCAGAAGATTCAAAAGCATGAACATAGAGCATTACATCGTGGTTTATTTTTAGTTTAGGATACTAAAGGCATATGAATAGATGGGACCAGGCTATGTTATAACAGAAAAAAGGGAAAATAATAAAAATAAATCTTCAAAAGGCTGAGTGCTAAGAACTGAGAGAGCCAACCCAGAGCCTTGCACATACTAGAGAATTACTCTATCACTGAATTATCTTCTTGACTTCCAAAATGAGGAAAATTGTTATTACTTTTAAATTTTATTATTACTTTATTATTTTTATTACTAGTACTTCCTTCCTTTTTATTTTTGTATTATAAATTCTTTATTGCTAACATAAATAACAATAATGACATGCAGAAGGGTTACAGTTACCTAACTCAGGTAGTGAGTACATTTCATTTAGTACAATGTTACCCCTTGACTCCTGAATCTCATATATATATATATATATATATATATATATATATATATATATATATATATCTGAATTACAGAGAGGTTACAGTTTCATACATTAGGCATTGGATACATTTCTTGTGCTGTTTGTTACCTCGTCCCTCATTACCCCCTCCCCACTCCCCCTTTCCCTTCTCCCCCCTCCTTAAGTTGTTCAGTTCATTTACACCAAACAGTTTTGCAAGTATTCCATGGGAGATGTTTGTCTTTTTTTACCTTGTGTCTCTCGACTTTGGTATTCGCTTCCAATTTACTAGTTCTAATACCAGTATACCCAGTTTCCAATATACACAGATAAGATACAGAGAAAGTTTAGGTACGACCACAGAAAGGTGATACAAGAAAATCATCAATAATAGAGGCTACAGTTATGTATGGCACATTGAAAGTAGTTACAACTGTGATATAACTATCGTTTCCATAACATGGAGTTCATTTCACTTAGCATTATCTTAAGTGTTCGTAAGGGTATAGCTATTGGGCTCCTGTGATCCCCTGCTGTGACTTGCCTAAACCTGTGCTAATTATTCCCTATAAGGGAGACCATAGAGTCCATGTTTATTTGGGTCTGGCTCACTTCACTTAGTATTTTTCCAAGTCCTTTCATTTCCTTACAAATGGGGTAATGTCATTCTTTCTGATAGAGGCATAAAATTCCATTGTATATATGTACCACATTTTCCTGATCCATTCTTCTACTGAGGGGCATCTGGGTTGGTTCCATATTCTAGCTATGACAAATTGCGCTGCGATGAACATTGTTGTGCTGGTGGCTTCATTGTGTTCTTGTTTGTGGTCTTTTGGATAGATACCCAAAAGTGGGGCTGCTGGGTCATAGGGGAGTTCTATGTTTATCCTTCTGAGGAATCTCCATACCGCTTTTCAGAGTGGCTGAACCAGTTTACATTCCCACCAACAATGAAGTAGGGTTCCCTTTTGGCCACATCCCCTCCAACAATTGTTATTGTTAGTTTTCTTGATATAGGACATTCTTACTGGGAAGAGAGGGAATCTCAATGTTGTTTTGATTTGCATTTCTTTTATGGCCAGTGATGTAGAGCACTTTTTCATATGTCTCTTGGCCATTCTCATTTCCTCATCAGAGAAGTCTCTTTTTAAGCCTTTAGCCCACATGATGAGGGGACTATCGGTTCTTTGTGGTTTGGTTTGGAGGAATGTAATTTTGTTAGTTCTGCATATATTTTAGATATGAGGCCGTTGTCCATTGAATGGCCAGTAAAGATCTTCTCCCAATCTGTGGGCTTTCTGTTTATCTTGCGAGCTATGTCCTTTGCCCTGCAGAAGCTCTGCAGTTTGATGTATTCCCATTTGTCCATCCTTTCTTTGATTTGTAGCCTTTCTGGGTCTTTGTTAAGGAAGTTCCATCCTTTGCCAAGGAACCCAAGTGTTTCTCCTGCTCCTTCCTTTGGCGTTTTCAGGGTATCTGTGTTAATTTCTAGGTCTTTGATCCATTTGGAATTGATTTTGGTGCAGGTTGATATATAAGGGTCTAATTTTAGTTTGTTGCATGTGTTGAGCCAGTTTTGCCAGCACCATTTGTTAAAGAGGCTATCTTTCTTCCAGACTATTGGTTTAGCTCCTTTATCACAGATTAAGTAGGCGTAGTTCTGTGGGTTCATTTCTGGGTCTTCAATTCTTTTTCATTGGTCTTCAGGCCTGTTCTGGTGCCAATACCAAGTTGTTTTTATTACTATAGCTTTATAATACAGCTTGAAGGTGGGTATTGTAATTCCTCCAGCACTGTTCTTACTGCTTAGGATTGTTTTTGCTATTCTAGGTCTTTTATTGTTCCATATGAATTTCTGGATTGCTTCCTCTATTTCATTAAAAAATGGTGTTGGGATATTAATGGGTATTGCATTGAATTTGTAGATAGCCTTTGGCAATATTGCCATTTTGAGTATATTAATCCTTCCAATCCAGGAACATAGGAGGTTTTTCCATTTCTTTGGTTCTGCCTTAATTTCATTTTTCATGTTTTTAAAGTTCTCATCATAGAGATCTTTCACTTCTTTGGTTCCTAGGTATTTTATGTTTTTTGAGGCTATTGCAAAAGGAGTTGCTTTCCTGATATCAGCCTCAGTGTTGGTGTCGTTAGCATACAGAAAGGCCATTGATTTTTTTGAGGGTTTATTTTATATCCTGCAACTTTGTCAAAGTTTTGGATCAGATCTAGTAGCTTGGAAGTAGAGTTTATGGGGTTCTTTAGGTATAGGATCATGTCATCTGCGAAGAGAGAAAGTTTAACTTCATCTTTTCCTATTTGGATCCCCTTTATATTTTCTTCTTGCCTAATTGCTCTGGCTAGGAATTCTAGTACTATGTTGAAGAGAAGGGGAGAGAGCAGACATCCCTATCATGCTCCTGATTTTAAAGGGAATGGCTTCAGTTTTTCACCATTTAGAATGCATTTATGCTTCCTGTTGGGTTGTCATTAATTGCCTTGATTATATTCACGAGTGTTCCCTGGAATCCCAGTTTTTCCAGAGATTTTAGCATAAATGGTGCTGGATTTTATCAAACACCTTTTACACATCCAGAGATAAAACCGTGTGGATTTTTTTACCTTGCTCCGTTTGATGTGGTGGATTACATTAATTTACTTGTGTTTGTTAAACCAAATTTGCATCCTTGGCATGATTCCAGTTTTATCATGGTGTATGATTTTTTTGATGACCTGTTGAAGTCGATTGGCCAGAATTTTGTTGAAAATTTTTGCATCAATGTTCATCAGGGAAATTGGTCTATAGTTCTCTTTCCGTGATGAGTCACTGCCTGGTTTGGGATGAGGGTTATACTGGCTTCATAGAATGTGTCTGGTAGTGAACTTTCTCTTTCAATTTCATTGAAGAGTTTGGTAAATATTGGTGTGAGTTTTGAAGGCCTTGTAGAATTCTGCTGTGAATCCGTCTGGACCTGGGCTCTTCTTGGATAGGAGATCACTTATTGCCGTTTCTATTTCAATGCTGGATATGGGTCTGTTTAGAACGTTTAAATCTTCATGGTTGAGTTTGGGGATATCAATTTTTCCTAGGAAATCATCCATTTCTTCCAGGTTCTCAAATTTTTTGGCATAAAAGTTTGCAAAATAGTCCCTTATTGTGTTCTGAAGTTTGGTAGTTTCTCTGGTGATGTTACCTGTTTCTTCTCTGATCTTGTTTTGTATTTAATATTTTTAAATTTAGTGTGTGTTGAGCAAGCTGAAATTTTCAAACGCAATGCTATTCCTATGAGGATATACCACCATTAAGTATCCTCACAATTTATGAACACCAAAGACAAAAGGACATCAGGCCTCTCTCCACAACAACTCAAAACCACACTTTCTTACACTAACATAAGACAATTTCCCATTGACTGCAAGATATCTCTCAATAACCTATTTAACTCCCCTATTGTATTGTACTGCCTAATTATGCATATACACAATTACTGACAGCTTTATATAATTTTAACTCCTCAAGAGAATTCCACAAGCAAGTACTTACTGGAAAAACAAAAGTGGCAATTTTATCAAACTACCCTAGACATCATTTTCCCTCTACAATATGTTCTTTATTCTCTATACCTTCTCAACACCATTTGAAAATGCTTTGTTTGCATAGGATCTAAGCAAAAGTCTGGGCTAGTGAGAATACAAAACTTCACTTTTGAAGGTACTCCAGAGCCAATTGAATGAGGAGTTAGGAACCTAGACTCTAGCCCAGGCCCTTGTACAGTATAGTTTTGTGACCTTAAGTAAATCATGTCCCTTCCCTTTGTTGCATCTCTTCATCTATGATATAAACAGGGTTGAATTGGGTAATGCTTAAAATTCCATAGTTATTCTAAAGCTTCTGGTTAGCATGAAGATCAATATTTAGAGTTAGAAACTAAGATCACAAATGAAGCTATAGTAATCTAGCCCCAAACATACCTTGTCAAAGACTATATAGAAGCCACTTCAATTCAACCTACACATTATCATAATTGGGGTAGAATGTTATACTCCCTGAGGCTTAGCCTACTTCCTGATAGCAGGATGGAGAGCACTGGGTCCAGGACCTCTTTCACTCAGTAAAAGGCCATCTAGGCTCATGCTGTTTTAATATCTAAACACATTTCAATGCATTCTGTTTATCTATAGATGTCTAAGATTCTTGAACATCTCTTTCAAATGACAATACTTGCATAGTCAGAGATTCTAAAAGTAACAAGTTTACTTCAGAGATCCATTGAAGCTATTTAGGACTTATTAAAAAGGTTCTAGGGCTGGGGATATGGCCTAGTGGCAAGAGCGCTTGCCTCATATACTTGAAGCCCTGGGTTCGATTCCCCAGCACCACATATACAGAAAATGGCCAGAAGTGGCTCTATGACTCAAGTGGCAGAGTGCTAGCCTTGAGCAAAAAGAAGTCAGGGACAGTGCTCACGCCCTGAGTCCAAGGCCCAGGACTGGCAAAAAAATAATAATAATAATAAATAAAAATAAAATAAAAGATGTTTAAAAAAAAAGGTTCTAGTTCGGGGATCACAACCTTTTCTCTACTGTCATGCTCATTCTGCTTTTGAACTTGCCTCCTTCTCAAAGGCCTATTCAGCTTTGGGATTCACAAGTACAACTTATGCCTTTGAATGGTGTTAGAATAAGAACTTTTTTCATATTTTTTGGTGAGCTGCAAAATGTTCTCTAGCATCTGTGAGATATCTAAAATACAGGAAATATCTTTGAATCTGTAAAACTTTTAGATTATTGAATATATTAGCTCACTTTTCTTCATCACTGTCCCAAACTAAAAAATTACTTTAAGTAGGAAAGATTTATTTTGATTCAGACCTTCAGAGGGTTCATTCTGTGATTGCTTGACTCCATTGTACATCATGGTGGTAGAAATGTATGATAGAGGAGATTGTTAATATGGAAGACATAAAGCAGAGTAAGAATAAGGGAGCAAGGACTAGGTTTAAAGACACAGTGTCAATGACCTATCTCTTCTAACTAGACTCCAACTCTCAAAGTAGTGCTATGAGCTGGGGACCATGTATTTGATACATGAACTGGTGAGGGACATCTCACATTTAAAACATAACAATGAGTGCCTAAATTAAGCTTTATATCACTTAGGCATTAGCCTATTTGTCCTAATTGCAGCAACCATTCTTAATAATAGTACTTCCGACATAATAAACAAAATGAGAGAGTTTCTGATTTGCCTTAAGAAAAATGGTAATGATCCATTAATCCATTGTACATAGAATTTAACAGTTTAAAGCATAATCTTGGTTCAGTACCTCTATTATAAATGCTTGGAACAAAGAGTATCTGGTATTTATTATTTTCTCAGATTTTATATGATATGAATATGCATACTTAGACTCAAATCTAAACACAAAATTCACTTTCATTTTATATACTCCTTATACATGTACTCTGGTGGTAATTTTATATGTTTTTACTATGTCTATGTTTTTTGCCTGCAACGTATAACATAAACTCACCCAAGAAACTTTTCTGTTGATTTTGTTTTTGTTTTGCTTGGGCATTATTTTAGATGAACTATTTATTTTTAGCACCATGTTGGTGCTTTAAAATTTTCATATTCTGAAGCATTTCATATTTTAGAGTTCTGGCTTAAAGGTAATCTATATTGATATTGCTAATAAAGCTATACTGGAGTTATTCAATAATTTCTTGCCCAATGACAGCATTAATTGGCTCACTCTGTTGTGTTTTGTGGTGCTACCTTAACTTCTAAATGTTTTGGTACATAGTTATGAATTTGATGCCTCTTGATGCCTCTTGATTTTGCATGTCTGAAATTGGATCATTACCCTTGTTTTACTGTTGATTTTCATAGTTAAATTCCAAGAAAAAATGTAAGATAGTAAATACTGAAACAGCTTTAAGAAAAACATAAGCATTCAAGTGCCCCTGGATCTGACAGTTGGAGAAACAAAACAGTCTAAGCAGATGCTTTAACAGCCAGGGGAGGCCTTAGGCAGGACAGAATACTCAGCTACAGGAGATGCTGGCAGAACCTAGAGACCATCATTTCCTAACTTGTAAGCAGCCTAATCCCCCAATGTTATTCCTCTAGCTTGGGGGATTTTATTTCAGGTCTCAAAGTACTATCTAGAAGCTTTGCCTCACTTCTCCCAAACCTCTGCCTGAAACGCCCCATGCCCCAGAGACTTATGACAAGAAAATCAGACAGGGAAGCACAAACTTGACACAGGGATTAAATCTCAAAAGTCTCAATACTTTTCCATGAATTCAAAACTAAAAGTTAACATTTGTAGAGCACTTCTTACTTGCTCGGCTCTGTGCCAAGTGCTTTACATGGATTATCTAATGTAATCCCCACAACAGTCTAGAAGATAGACACTACTTCCTTCCATTTTATCAACAGGAAATTTGAGCTGGGGAACTTAAGTGATTTACTCAAGGTCACAGAACTCATAAGATATGAAACTTGAATTTGAATTCAAATAATCTCACACTAGAGCCCACACACCTCACTCCTACACTATCCTGTATTTGGCAGGGGGAGTGTCATTAGGGAGACCACATTTTCTGGCTTGCTAATGCTGATGACTGTCACAGACATGCTTTGTAAGTGCTTGAGCTGTGTGCATACACTGCATTCAAGCCCAGAACTCTGGCCCTGCAATCCATTGCCCAAATGGTTATCTTACTCTCTAGAGCAGAGCTGTTGTGGGAAAGGTAATTCTGCGAAGAACAACTTAACAGATAAAAACCATTGCAATCAAAACTTGGCCTGACAGGACACCAGGTGGCAAGAAATAAGGAAAGAAACAGCAAAGGCCTGGATGATTTGAGGGGACCCTGAGGGTCCACGGAAGGGAGAGAATAAATAGCTTCTACAAATCTTTTGCCAAATGTACCTAGGGAAAGTCTCACTAAAATTTTTTTCCAGCCAACACACCAATGAGCAGGTGAATAACAGGCTGCTAGCAGGTGCACAAAATCATAAAATAAATCCTGCTTTTCCTGCACAGTCCTATCCTTGACGATGGTTCTTGCTGCTTCTAGTCTGCTATGCCAAATTTGCTTCATTGTGTGCCCTTTGAAATGTAATTATCCTCCTCAGAGGAGTCCAGAGACTCTGAGTCAGTGAGAGATCCACAGGTCACCAAGCTATCCTGCCCATGGTCAAGGAAGGACTGCAAATATAAGTGGTTTCCAGTAGCTTGAAGAAAATGCACCAGAAGAGATGAATGGGTCAAATGGGAAAATAATTCTCAAGAGAAGCACAAGTGATACTGGCCACCAAGATGTTTCATGTCTCTTTCTCACTTTCCATATAACACACTGAACTTTGCCTCACAAGCAGTTAATCCAGTTTCTTTAGCCATGAGCACATGTATTTTACAACTGCAGATTTAACCTATTTTGACCCATTGTAGTATTTCACAAGCATCAATCTACCCCATACTTCTCGGTTGTTATGTCTAAAAGGCAACAGAATCCAATTGTCTCTCCTGGAAGTTTGTGACTCTGAAGTGCTCCATTCATTCATTTGACAAATGCCAGGCACTATTGTTAGGCATTATAGTCAGACACTGCCAAGGCTACAAAAGATAATTAAACACAGCTCTTTCTATTAACAAGGAGAAAAATACATGTAAAAAAATCTTCCTTAATTTCCCTCATTTGTAGTAACTAGAATATGTCTATGATATTCTTAGCAGAAGATCACAATAGCTTAGTATCTAGGTACTTATGACCATATATAATGAAGCTTCTCAAAATGAACTCCAAGAAATAGAAACAAGAGGTTTTCCTAATATACTTTTTTCAGTTATTTCTATTTTCTTTTGCTTTTTCCCCTTTGGTTTATTCCCTATTTTCACTATTTTTGATTTCTGTATTGTTTGTCATACACACACACTCACACACATATAAACATATATACATATACATATATATTTATGTATGTATACATGTTTATCTGATTTGAGCAAGGAAAGGGGACCCACTGAAAGGACAAGACAAAAGGGTGCACCAATGCAAAATGATACTCAATATCAGTACTCAATAGACAGTATGTTGGAAATGAACTTTACAACTTTCTGGGGAAGGGAGTAGGGGGGGAAGCAGGATAAAATGAAGGAGGTGGTAACATTGTTCAAAAAGAAATGTACTCATTACCTTACTCATGTAACTGTAACCCCTCTACACATCATCTTTACAATAAAAAAATCTTCCTTAGGGCTGGGGATATGGCCTAGTGGCGAGAGAGCTTGCCTCTTATACATGAGGCCCTGGGTTCGATTCCCCAGCACCACATATACAGAAAATGGCCAGAAGTGGCGCTGTGGCTCAAGTGGCAGAGTGCTAGCCTTGAGCAAAAAGAAACCAGGGACAGTGCTCAGGCCCTGAGTCCAAGGCCCAGGACTGGCAAAAAAAAAAAAAAAAAAAAATCTTCCTTAAATTCGGGGCTTCCCAAACCTCAGTGTATACAATTTAGATGAGGTCACTTAATGACAATAACTTATATACCCTTTTCATCTTCCTTCCTGCAGAGGTAAGAGTTTCCAGTTCTCTGGCAATTTGTTTAGTTTCTATCAAAAAGGAACTCACAGCTATTACTTACATTGCAGTCCCTGCTCTCCATGGGGGTTTATACGTGAACTAAATAGAAAGCTGAACTGGAAGGTAAATTCCAGTGACACACAGTAAATAGATCAAAGACATGAACATAGGTCAGTTTCATAACCTGAATTTTTAACTACCTGTTTCCATCCATTTTGAAATTTGCTATTTGTGAATGTGAACTTTCAAGCTGAAATTATCTTGCTCTTCCATGTACACAATCCAAAACTTGAGTGTGAGCTTAGGAAAAAGTGGAGGGAAAGGTAATGAAAAATAGATTAAAGTCCATGCCCCTATAAAGCCAAGTTTACAATTTCTCAGCTGTGGAAACATAAAATTAGTTTTTTTTTAACCAAGTATTTCCTGATTCTGAAGATGGAGACTTCCTAGAATTTACAGGCAAAGATAGGAGACACTGAAAGGCAGCTTGCATGCTCCTGACCATAAAGTACTCTGCAGCCTGCTCTCCACTTTTATTTTTAGATTCCTTTCTGCATAATAGTGATAGCTCAGACTGCCTACAATCCATTCTTTCAATACTTTCTGCCCTATTTTTCTCCCCTACAACTATGGTTTCAACTTTATCTAATTACTTCCCTGTGCAGCATTAAATCATGGTGGTTTCAAAATGAGGATGACCCAGTGAGTTTATTCTCTAATGGGCTTCACTATGGCAAAGATGTGTTTACAAGATAACCATTTGAGAGGACAGTAAGCATTTTTGCTTGTTTTTATTTGATTTTTGTTTTATAAAAGCAAAGTGTAAGATATATCTGGGTTTTACATTTTATGTTGCCATCTTTTCTAAGTAATAGTGTATTGCATAGCAAAACTGTTCACATCTTTTCCCCTTATTCTTTTTAAAAGAAATACAGTCTGATTTTTTTTAGGAAAATTCAACCAGTTTCCAGCTTTCTGAAGCAATATCACTCTAGGAAGTCTTTCTTTTCCACAAAATAATTTTATGTTGAGAAATTGTAGTGCTGTTTATTGCAAGATTTAACTAGAACAAAATAATGTCTGGGTTAAAATGAGAACAAGACAAATTTTGCAGCAAAGAAAAGGAAAATTTGTTGGCCTCCTATCACTCAATTCATGTCTATTTGAAAAATCAAAAGTTCATTCCTCTTTGATACCTTCTGCTCAATTTCTCTTCCTTTTAATTTTCCTCTGAAAGCAGCAATACAGCACAGCTTCAAAGAGAAGATTCCCAATTCTCTCAAAGGCAAAATGGCCATCTCTTAATTTTCAGGTATTGTTTCTACCACAAAAGCAAAACTAAAACCACAGCTAGAAAATAGACTGTTTGTTTGTGTGTGTGTTCTCTTTTTGCAACTTTACAACCAGGGGGACTTTGTATACTTCACAAAGAAGTATAGAACATTGCTCTGAGACTCCTCTGAGTCTTGAAGTACTATACAGACTTCAGTACCCCAGTTTAGTTGGCTAAGCTACCCAGCACTACACGAAGAAGAACATGATGAAGGCCCTAGTGGTCTCTGGAAACTGAGCTTCACTACTCAAGAGGAATTTGCTCATCTCATTTTTTATTCTTCCAATTATTTTGCCCTAGAGAATATCTGTATCTACTCATAGGAAATGTGGCACAACAAGGTAGTTATATAGAACTGAAACAATCTAAAGCAATGAGGTGCCACTGAGAACAAAAGGAGGAATGGAGTCAAGGGAAGTAAGGGCAGTATGCTATAGGTCACACTCATTTGTGCAGCACCCTCCGACACATTACCAGGCCTGGCCTCCTCTGGCATACTTTATAGTTCATTCACTAAGATCCTAGAATATCTCCTCTCTGATAAAGGCAGAAAATGATATTAGGACACTTAAAGGAAGAAAGGTTATATAAACTAATATAGTTTATAACCACAGAATAAAATTGCCTTGCTGTTTGGCAACCTGACTTTAAGCAGAAGATTTGTGTGGACATCTGTAAGCTAATTAATTTTGAGTGTCATTTTCTGTCTTTAAAATGAGATGAATGATCTTTGTGGTATTTTTTAGCTCTAAAATTTTGTTTATTTCCTTTATCTTCTTTCCTCGCAAACTCCTGAGCCCAGGGGGATGTCTGGTTAGTACTTCTGCCAAAAGACATCTGGGGTATACAAGGCAGCAGAGCTCTGCACATATGACCTGAGCATATGCATGTCCAGATCCATCTTTTCTTCCTGGGCAATGAACTGCTATCCTTGCCAAAACTCTATGCAAATATATCTATCCTCCAGGGCCCAGGACTCTAAGCCATGTTAGGTCATTCCTCCAATCTGCTTTGTGATCTCTTTTCCATTTTATTCTTAAACTTCACATGTCCAAGGTAATGATAATGATGGTATTGATATTACTTTTTCATATGCTTCCAGTTCAACAAGTATCAATTAAATACCTGCAATATTATTCTTACTGAAAAGAGAAAGATTCCCTTATCCATTGGAACTATGTTCCAAGACCCTCAGGAGATGACACAGACTTTGAATAGTACCAAACCCTATAGATAATATCTTTTATCCTATAGATGCATAATCATTTTTTTGCCAGTCCTGGGGCTTGAACTCAGGACCTGGGCACTGTCCCTGACCATCTTTTGGCTCAAGGCTAGCACTCTATTACTTGAGACACAGCACTGTTTCTGGCTTTTTTTTCTGTTTATGTAGTACTGAGGAATTGAACCCAGGGCTTCATGCATGCTAGGCAAACACTCTACCACTAAGCCACCTTCCCAGCCCGATGCATGATCCTGATAAAGTTTAATTTATTAATTAAGGTTAGCAAGACATTAACAAGTAATAAACTGGAATTACATATAATGTCATAAAAGTTATTTGATACTTATTATTTATTCCTAGATTTTTCCATGAAATACAAGCAGTATTCGTAAGGGGACTATCTCTAATAAAATTAAATGACATATGATGTGTATCATGTGCCAACCAAGGGAATAGGTAGTAATGATCCAAGAAAAACATCATAAACAAAATAAGATATAGTTGCCTTTTAGTTAATGAAGATTATCTGAATAGATGAAACAGTAAGTAGGGTCTTACAGGATGGAATTTTAACCAGGGAAAAGGTACTAATTAAAGTTCTTACTACTTTAAGAAATATAACCCTCCCCCAACTAGAGCTACACTGCTCAAATATGATTCCTAGATTAATATGATCAACATCACTTGAGAAATTTTTGCAAATGAAGTGTCGAGTCCCTCTTCAGATCTATTGAACCAGAAGCTGCATTTTAACAATGTTTTTATGTGAGTCATATATATGTACTTTATATTTCATATAAAATTGGAATAGGTTAACTTTTAAGCCTTGAATATTCCTTGTGATCAGGTAGAGACCTTTAAAAAATCTAAAATTCACGTTCCCTTGCTGCTAGCTACATTAAATTTTGCGCAATGGAGGTGCATGCTTATTGAAAAGTTACTACGGTGTTTCCTAGAATTGTTGAGGAATCAATTTAAGAAAGACAAATAAAACCAGCTGTAGATTTCAGGCATAGTTCATAAGTCCTTCTAGGGCAATGTTTTGTAATTTTAGCATCTATTTCTAAATGAATCAAATATGCACAAAGACAGAAATAACTAATTTATATCTAGGGTCATTTTCAGATAAAAGGAATCTCTTAAATATTTATATCTTCATGATATATTTCTGCTTCCTGATACTCATCTTGTTAAACTATCAATTGTTCAAATGATTTACGCCATGAACTTTCACTCTTGTTTTTACTGTACTTTAGTTAATTTTATTGTGTATATATTCATAAGACCCTGCATGTATTTGCAAGAAATAGGGTATTTTAAGACAAATATTCATATGAGAGAAAAAAAATGAAATATTTGTCCTTCTGGACCTGTCTTACTTAGTACATTTTTTTTCCTGAACCCATCCATTCTAATCCCCTGCAAATGACATAATTTCATTGTTCTTGATGGATGAATAAAACTCCAGTGGGAGTTTGTGTGTGTGTGTGTGTGTGTGTGTGTGTGTGTATGCGCGCATGCACTCATGTGTGTATGCATGTGTGTGACACTTTCTTGATCTTCTTTGTCTGTTGTAGGGAATCTGGGTAGTTTCCATAACTGGGCTATTGTGAACAGTCCTACAATGAACATGGATGTACATGTGCCAAGAAGAGAATTTCTGGGCAGAAAAGTTGGACTACAAAGCATCTATTATAGAGGCAGAGCAAGAAAAAAGAATGGAAGCAAGAGTCAGGAAACACAGGAGAGATTATATTCTGAAGAGAGAAAGGAAGAGTATCAGGAATCGTGAAAGAGGTTACAGGACAGTAGAAAAGCCTGGAAGAACAAAGGCAACAGAAAAAAAACCCTGCAGTTTAAAGCCCTGTCCTTGGCTAGGAATGTGGCTTAGTGGTAGAGTGCTTGCCTAGCCTGCATGAAGCCCTGGGTTTGATTCCTATGTATCACATAAACAGAAAAGGCCAGAAGTGGCTCTGTGGTTCAAATGGCAGAGTGCTAGCCTTGAGCAAAAGAACCTAAGGGACATTGTTCAGGCCCTGAGTTGAAGCCCAGGAGTGGCAAAAATAAATAAATAAAAACAAAACCCTGTCCTCAGCTACCTGTGAGGGGGTGAAGTTGAACATATATTCTCAAGGAAAGGCAGAGGAACCAGACAATGGACTAACAATTCTAACTACAGAATACTATTACAAGCCTGAAACTCAGTGTGGGAATTTGGTGATGTAGTGCTTGCTCTGGTGTAGAAGTCTAGCTTCAGTGAAGGAAGACATTATTTTGCTCTATAGCACTCATCTCTGAGAGCTCTGATAAGACGGTGTGCTGGGTCCGGGCTTATTGCTTGAAACTTTACAACTCTGGAAGCAATAAAGTCTCAAGAAGTGTTAGGCCTCATTGCCACAACATGTATATGAAAGAAAGCCATGAGAGGTGATTTGTGAGAAGGAGAGGGTCTAAAGTAGCCCCACAGAGAAGTTCAAGCAGTAGGGTCTCCAATAGCAATGCACATGGTCATCAGAGGTACTGTCGTCCCCTGATGCAGAGCATTTCGCCTCATCACCTGAGACTTCCAGCAAAAATCAAGAACAAAACATGTGACCTGTATAGTGTTTGCCTCCTGGATGAATGAATATGTTGATTTTTAGTTGTGTCTGAGTGCAATGAACCCAAACCCACCAAATCATATGATATTCAGAGCCTCTTCATCTACACATGGAGACAAAATTCTGGGCAGAGTCAGAAAGCACTGAGATTCAACTCTAGAAACTGCACCCCAGTGTGAGTTTGCTGCAGAGTGAGTTTAAGAGCATCAAGCTCAAGCCTGCTAAATCAAATGATTACCTGCAGATTCATCCCAACAAATAGGCCAACTGCTAGATAGTCTGAAAAGCACTGAAGCCCATCTCTGAGTACAGCATCCTGGAATGTGTTTACTAATAGATATATCTGAGAATCCTGAGCTCAGACTCTTAATCATGTGATGTGCAACACACACACACACACACACACACACACACACACACACACACACACACACACACTGGGAATAGTCTGGAAGTACTAAGTCCTACCTCTCTGTAACTGCATCCTAGCATGTGTTTGCTGCCAGTCAGGACTGAGAGCCTAGAGTCCAGATTATCTAATCCATATAACTTTTATAGAATCACCTCCACAAATGAGATGTGGACTCCTGATGAGGTCTATAAGCACTGAGACCAGCAGAGAGGGTGCCTAAGTCACTCAGTTCTTCTCCACCTAGCTCAGTAATCAATGTATTTTTTGCTTATCCCTTTCTGTGATGAGTAACATTCAAAGATTATATCTAAACTTGAATATTTGCTTCCACCAAGGACATAAACTGAGATACTTGTGGAATAAGCATAAATGTCTATAGACCCTATGCTGGAAAAGTCCTCACAACCAGCACATTATTCTAGTACATAGAGAAGGAAGATAGATTCTATGGAGAAAGAAGCCCAAAAGCAGTCAACTGACACTTATAATTCAGCTAGTTTTCTGCGAATATGAGCAGGCTTGGGGATCAAGTTAGTTGGATGATCCTGCTATGAAATACTGTAACATCATATGTCCAAAGTAACAGGACCAACTGCAATAGACTGGAGCCTCTAAATTATGAGAAAAATATTTTTTCTCACCATAAATTGGTCATCTCAGGTATTTTGTCACAGTGATGCAAAATTGACCAGGATACCAATAGTATAAAATAACTGTTCAGTGAAAACGCAGTCTGAATAATACACCAAATGTTATACAACCACCTCCATCTTCCTACTATTTAACCACCTTATTTAACTCTATCAAATTTGCTCTTTTGCAAAGACCAATGTTTCTATGTCCAAGTTTGATACATCAAACCAGTGTCATTTGGAGAGTTTGCAAAATCAAATGACTGTAGAAAGACCTTCCAGGAAGTAATTGTTTATTAGCCATTTTCAATGGAAGCTTAAATATATCAAATTAACATAATAATACTACCTTACACTTAGAACTTTAAATGTTACAAAGCACTTTCACATGAATTATTTCATTTGATCTTCATGTTGATTCTGTGAACTTCTACAAGGCAGGTGTTTTTCCTCAATTAAGTCATTTTTGGGGTTCAAAAAGGTAATG
Source organism: Perognathus longimembris pacificus (assembly GCF_023159225.1). Taxonomy (NCBI): domain Eukaryota; kingdom Metazoa; phylum Chordata; class Mammalia; order Rodentia; family Heteromyidae; genus Perognathus; species Perognathus longimembris. The sequence goes on from NC_063188.1 coordinate 42,206,261, forward strand.
ATTTGTCCATATTCCTTTTTCTCATAAAAAGGCCTTCTGAGAGTGCTTTGCATATATACAGGAAATTATAGTCTAATATTTATTTTTGATTTATCTTCCAGAAACCCTTCTTACCCTGACTGCAAAATCATACCCAGATTACCCATTAGAGGAAATTGTCTAAGATTTCCCAAGCCTATCTACTGTGATTAATTGACAAAACTAAGGTAATGATGGCATTACCTTAAAAGTACTAGAATTTTCCCATTTACCAAGCAGCTTCACACAGACAAGTATGAATTCATTCCACAGCTATCCTAAGGCACATGTGCTAAGCACTGCTCTAGTCCCTGAAACCAAATAGTAGATATAACAGGAAAGCTTTATAATCTCATTGAACATCAATTCTACTCAGGGAAGAAACATTGGACAATGACAAATGTTACAAAAACTAAAATGAAATGATGGATAATATGATAGAGAATGAATGACTCATGTAAAGAGAGGAAAAGTCTAAGGAGATGGTCTTGTAGTTAATAATTGACCTCTGGTCTTGGAGCTATGCCATTTGCCAGTGGTGAGAACATTAAGCAAGTTAGTTAACCCTAAAGGACTAGTGTGGCCTTCAGAAAAATATGAGTTTTCTTTAACAGTATAATACTTTTTTCACAGTGTTATTTAAGAATTTAAATGACACAAAACAGTAAGCGCTAGCAAAGAACAGGGTGTGGTTATCATGATTTTTACTTTGTTCTTATAAACCAACCATCTACCCATATTGTCTGTTTGCACTTAAATAGCAATTTTTACTAACAGTGCTGCCCTTGAGGTGTTTTGGCTATCTGGGAATTAATTGATGATAAGCATTTTGAACTGGCCAAATCAGAATGGGCTTGCCATTTATCTGAGTTGCAGAGGGGTATAAAGAAATGATTATAATGTTCTCTAAAAAGAAAGTATCATTATATAAAATGAGAGACAATAAATTCAGTAGATATAAGTCAACATCATTAGGTTAGTTGGAAGTATATAGTATGACTTGTTCTTGAATAATAAGAAAGACACTTTCATTAAAACAAATACTCTCATCTGGGAATGTGGCTTAGTTGTAGAGTGCTCGCCTACCATGCATGAAGGCCTGGATTAGATTCCTCAGCACCACATATACAGAAAAAGCCAGAAGTGGCACTGTGGCTCAAGTGGTAGAGTGCTAGCCTTGAGCAAAAAGAAGCCAGGGATAGTGCTCAGGCCCTGAGTTCAAGCCCCAGGACTGTCAAAAATAAAAATAAATAAACACAAAAAATACTCTCTGATAAAAACCTAAGCTAATCTTAATCGAATAGAGTTAGAAAAAAATTAATTCACATGTGCTAAAATCATTGCACTTTTATATTCTTCAGTGTCTAATATATAGAATGTATAAAATGTATGTATGTATGTTATTATAAACTGATAGGTTGTGATGGTACATAATAAAGTGAGACTAATATTCATAGAAATTGTGCGTCACAGTCCTGAGGTAAATAAAAGAAAGCAAAGAATCTGATCTAGAGGAGAAAGCTATACATGTCTTTTTGTGCCTACCAAAGATTCACTCACAACATTCCCATCAGGGGACCAAAAATTAAGAACCACCTTCAGAGCAGAATTTTGCAATGACTTATATTCACTCTTTATCAAAAAGAACTGGAGGAAGTCTTATTCAAAGTCCCCAGGTGGTTCAGGGATTATCATGACAACAAGACTCAAATTATATTGCATATGGCATGGATAGACCCTTTCTGTCATTCTGTAGTTATTAACTACCACAAAGTTTTAATTGTAAGCTAGTCTTCTTTATTTTGGGATTTATACATGGATTACATAGCTTAATGCAGTAATCATGTAAGAATAAGTATTTTATCATAACTTATTTAGACTGCCATAACATAGTGCCACAGACAGAATAGCTTATAGCTTTCTTACAGTTTAGATGACTAAAAGCCAAATGTGACAGTGGGTTTATTTTTCTCTAAGGTCATCTCTGGTTTGCAGAAGGCATTTAAGTTGGATAGACACAATTCCAGCCTATAACATATGATGGTGATGATGAAGATGGTATTTGCTTTAGAAATATGGAAATTGAGACACAAAGGGATTAGACAACATCTCTCAGGCACACATTACTAAGAGGCAGAACAGATACTTAAAGGCAAGCAATGTAGCTCATGAGCTAGCACACTTTTATGTCAGGAAATAGTAATTCCTCATCCTGTCCTTCAGTACCCCTTTAGTACACTGGGTGTCTCTGTACAGTTTTTCATTGTTAGGAAAATGGAGGAGAACACAAAAGGAATATACTGGACTCAATTTTCAACAGTCTAGGACTGTCTGTTGCCAGTGATGGAGGTTTGGAGGAAGTGTAAAGGACTGCGTTTATGACTGGGTTTATCTCAGACTTAACAAGGAAGCAGAAAATAAAAGATGGGCTATGGCCTCTTGCTGGCCAAGGGCTGTGTCCTTGGGCAGACCCTGAGTGAAATGTTCTGCCTGGGATGAGTGGGTTTTCAACTAAGCCAAAGTCAGAAGGACCTGTCTTCGGACAAGCACATGAGCAAACACCTACTGTTATGCTTGACCTGGGGGAATAAGGTGGGAGTCAATACTTCATATTCCATCTTTAGATACATTGGAAAGATTAGGATGAGAGGAGAGAGGCCAGTCTTTAATATAGGGTTTTTGGATACATTAAAAATATTGGGCAGAGAGGGGAGCAAAATGGAGTTAAAAGCACAAAGAAGATTCTCATCAGTCATTCAATGTGGAATGGAGGCAAACCTATGATGGTTATTACTGACTAAATGTCAGTAATATTGATTTGAATATGGAGAATGAGGAGGGAAGGATACCAATGGCTTCTCCATATAGCAGCTTGTACTCAGTGATCCTTCCCTAGAAAAGGCTACATCCAAGGAAGAGACTTATTTTTCTTATACTGTTTTCTTATATCCCAGACCATTGTGTCTGGTATGCTGTGAAGGATAATTTAGTGAAGGATAAAATCAGGGAACCTCAATTCTTTCCTCAGATCCCGAGTGTCTGGTCTCCTAAGGACTTCGCAGGGGCTGGATATATTTGACCAGCTTTATCAGAGCAAAGGACTCAGGCCCAAACTATTTTCAGCAATGACATCATGGAGGTCTACTTAACCTCTCAATACAAGGGATTTTGTGACTGTTGGAAACTCACAAAGACCACAAACTTCCAAGTTTGTCAAATAAATCAGGTATTAAGTGCTTTGAAATGATAATATCCTTTTAGATTTCTAAATGGAACACTCAAAAAGTTTTTAGAAATGGCCAAATCTCTCAATATTGGTGCTTTTGGACAAAAAAGTAAAAAAAAAAATAGCCTATTGGCTAACCTCCCAACTGACTTTTCCTAATTTATGTTTCACCCTCTGACAATTACCAGAAAAATAACCTTGCTAATCTATTCTCAAATTCTCAAATGAAAAGAGTATTACCAATTACTTAGTCTAACTCCTTTTTGAAGGTAGGTCTTAGAATTTGTATTGAATGGTGGTAGAACCATTGAATAAGATCCAGGGGAAGGTCTTCTTTGGTCATTGTTCCCTCTCCAGAGCCTCATGTGTTTGGCCTAAGGTAAGTATCCAACAAGTAATTTCAAATGGGTTAATCATTAGGTGTTGGGGACTCAGTTTTGGCCTTAATGCGGGAAGGGCGACAAGAGCTCCTGAGATGCTGCCCTTCCCCCAGCCCTGGGACAGTGTTAAAGCTAACCACTCCCACCTTCCGGCCTCAATGGGAAGAGAAGATTCCACCCCTGGGGGAGGCAAACACGTGCGTGCCACCATGATAGGGGTTGTCCAGCCCACAAAGGAAGTTTCATGACATCACCTGATGGACACGGTCTTTAGCCTATGAGGGGCCCTTTGGCCAGTCCCCCTCCTTTCCCGCCATTACCACTATATAAACCCCCTCCCAATTAAATCCTATGAGACCCATTCAAACATCCAGGCGTCTCCCTGATGTCTTCTTCTGCCGCCACTCCTGAAACGTGAGGGGACCGGGGGGAGGGGAGGCATCGGCAACCTTTCCTCAACTTAGCGTAACCCATGAGGGTAGGCCTTTGCCTTCTGCTGGCAGAAGATAAGGGCGAGTGTTCTCTCATAGTTTCTGGGGTTCAGGCATTCCCCCGGGAGATAGGGGGAAGACGGGTCCTAGAGACTCCAACATTTGGGCATCTCCTCCGGAGAAGTGAGGAGAAGGGGTCTCAGAGGCCCTACAATTAGGGACTCTTATGACAGAAAAATACCATAAGAAAGGTCATATAATCGATTTCTCTAACTTTTTCAAAGTCATATTAAATCATTTACAAAATATACATTTATCCTGTGTCTGAAGGCTATCAAAGAAGGAAATTTCACCTCTGTAGGAAAGTATTCCTAGCTCTGGTGACTTCTGCTGATCAGTACTCTGCTTTTGATAGACCTACTAGCCTTCATTTACTCGTTTGCCAAGCAGATGGTGTCTTTGAAGTCCAATGTTCACATACCTCTCTGTCATCTTTTTCACTAGTCTGAATAGGCTTCACTATTTTGACATGTTCAGTCTTCTCCTTGTTCCTCCTTTGGGACCTCAAACTTCTTCTACTATTAAAACTACTCTGAAAAGTATAGAGGCCAAATATGAAAATGATGACCAAAATGTAAATGTGATATAGATAAAATCTATTTCAAATGCAAATACACAAAAAATGATGAGGATAAGCCTTTTCTCTTTATTACTTTTGAATGGAAAGCTAGATTTGGCAAGTAGGGGAACGAGGAAAGTCATCGTTTAAAAAATGTTTTCCTCCTTTTTCCCACATTTGTTTTCCAATCCCCCTTACAGTCCATGCCTGACAAATCTCTAGGAGACTATGATTTCAAATCCACTGTTGTATCTGTTAACTGAACTGCAAATTGTCACGTCTCTCTTAAGAGTACTCCTGCCTAGTAAGACTGAAGAAAATCAAGAAAATCATTTCTAATTACTACAGTTCTGCCGCTGACTGGAGACATCGCACATCCAGCTTTCTTTCTTATTGGAGTGGCAGTGCCTCAAAGTTTCTACCTGCTTTCTTAATTAGAAATAATAGTTGATTTAAAAAAATATTCTATGGTCTCCCTAGACAGGATTATACATTGTGGACAAATTGGAGGAGATAATAAAGGAGGTTTCTTACTTCAATTTAATCCATTACCAAAAAAAATGCTTCCAAAATTTGGCTTTTATTGTGTTTTTTTAAATACCTTTAGTGTTCATAAGCTTTAACCACTTCTTACAGAAATGAAATATGTTCCAAAAAAACACAACTCGCTAGCTAATGAGCACAATGTGATGACAGACTGAACCTATTGGTTCTAGGTAGATATTTTTATTTATTTATTTTTTTTGCCAGTCATGGACTTGAGCTCAGGGCCTGAGCACTATCTCTGGCTTCTCCTACTTCTGGCTTTTCCCATATATGTGGTGCTGAGGATTCAAACCCAGGGCTTCATGTATGCTAGTCACTCTACCACTAGGTCATATTCCAGGCCCCTGGGTAGATCTTTTTAGCATATTACTTTTTCCCCAAATAATTATTTCTGATGTTAAATTTCTTCCAAAAACAAACATCAAGTGAAAAGATAAGTGGATTGAGTCCTGTAAAACTACACAAGTTTTAAGAAATATTGTGTACAATGTAGCTTTAAATAAGAGAATTACATTTTACATTAACAAATTACATTTTAACTGATAAACATCCCACCATTGTGTCCATTGTTATCCAGACATTTTCTTTCTATTATACTGTTCTTTCCTTAGAAACATCCCATTACACATAGTTAATAATTGACTTTGACTTTTCAGTTAGCTTTCTATATACTTATAGTTTCCCATGTAAAATCTCTTCTTTTTCCTGTTCCCTTACATTTTTATTAGCATATGCTAATTGTACAAAGGGTTTTACTGTGATTTTTCACATGTGCATACAACGTGCTTTGACCAAATTCACTCCCTCTATCACTCTTTCAAAAGTAACTTTAACTGATTTCATTAGTCTGTTTGCATACATGCATATAAATACTTTGACTATGTTTACCTCATCTTTACCCTTGACTTTGCTCTTTCCCTAATGCTGATCCTCACCTTCAGCAGCCCCTGTTTTACATTTTTGCATTCAGTTTCAAGGATTAGATTCCACATATAAGAGAGAACATGATGATTTCCAGTTTCATTCCATTTTTTGTAAAAGACATAATTGCAATCTTCTTTATAGCTGAATAAAACTCCACTGTGTATATATACATTCAAATAGACCAAGTATTCTACCAATTTTCATTTCCTTGAAAAAAATAACCTCAAGAAATCCTTCCTGAAAGGTTTTAGAGTACAGTGTTCCAAGACTGTCTTATATTGTTATTCTAGGGATTCCTTGAATACCTCTTCTAAGTTGGATCCGTGTGACTTTCATTGCTCTATTCCATTTTTGTGGAAGATGTAAAGAGGATGCTTACAGGGAAGGAAACATAACATTCTTCAAGTCAGAAAATACATTTATTCTACTCTTACAGGTGCTTAGTTGTTTGTTTGAATATAAAATTCTAGTGTGGAAAATGCCTCCTTCTCTGATCACTAACTTATTTTAATTCATTTTTGCCTTTGTGAAACTTTTCTGTAAATCCCAAGCTGAGACAGGAACACTGATGATGATTCTGTGTGCACAATAGAGCACTGTTTGCTACTATCTTTATTGCAGTGAGGAAATAATGTTTTATAATAATAACCTGTAGTTTCTCCCAAAGGATTCTAGAAGGGGTTTAATATGATTGGGTATATAAATGATACTACAGAGAATTAAGTGGGTTTCATTTTGCAATGATTTGTTCTTCTTATAAAAATAACTTTTTTTGGTCTATGTTCTTGCATAGGAGAGGGTAGGTGGCATTTTTGAGCTTGTTACGTCACTCAACATGAGGGTCCTTAGTTCCAATCTGTGTCTTGCAAGCATTCTATATCTTGCATTCTACTTTGTAGGAAACAGTGCTCTATTGTGCATATAGAATATTTTCTTTATCCATTCATTGGTTTGAGGCAACTAGACTGATTCCATGCCTTGGACATTTTAAATAGTTTTGCAACAAATGTGAACATGCAATTATATTCATGGTATGTTGACTTATGGTCCTTTGCAAGTAGCATAATGAAATCCATGAAAAGCCTTAAGATTAAAGGAAGATGAGGCAAGGGGATGAATATGCATATATGGATATATCACAATTAAACTCATTTGTACAATTAATACACTAACAAAACTCTTTTTTGTGATGGTACTTGGGATTGATCTCAGGGCCTTGTGATCTTGTTCATCTTTTTGTTCATGGCTGGAACTCTACCATTTGAGCCATGTCTCCAGTATCTCATGGACTTTGTTGCTTAGGGTGAATCAAATGGTTATTCAAAATTCTAAGACTCCAGAGAAGCTAGGAATATAAGCATGAACCACTGGCTGCTGGTACACTAATACAAAAAAATTAAGAAGAAATTTTTATATTGAGAGGGAAGCAATAATAAATTCAAAAGTTGTTCTAATTAAATTCTCCTGAAGATAGTTCAATGTATTTTCATGTTAAATAATTTTTAAATGTTACCAACAATCTCCACCTAAATAACTATCAAATATTGAGCTAGCAATTAGGTAATGTGATGGTAGATAACACTTTTGTTCTTCTGCTTGCCTACTTTCAATTACAGAGCAACCATATTTGTTAACAGAGCTTTACTTGCCTTCACATCTTCCTCAATTTGCCTTCTACAGTTTCAGATCCTTCCATCTGTGAAATGGTTCTTTTTGTTTCAGTATTGTCTAGTGGTATTCTACGCCTTTCCCATAAACTCTACTTACTAGATCTTTAGAATACACTATAACACATTCAGGTAAATAAGGTATAAAATTGGCCACTATACCTTGATTTTGTTGGCATAGGCTGGTTCATTAAATAGAATATAATTGACCACCAACCTGAGCTCTATATCTCATACAACCTAAAATTCAAGGTGAAAAAAAAATGAATTAAGTGTGTTTGAGCTGTAGAATATTATCTGGGAAAGTCTGGTGCTGAGTAAAGCTCCCCAGGTAAACTGTGATATCTATCATACCTTATGACCATGGAGATAGAGCATAGACTTCAGAAATAAACTATATCTCATGAGATATCTTAAAATTATCTGAGATAATGCCGTTTTTAAAGTATGAATGTATATCACAGTGTCCTCAAGACAGCTGTTATTCTATCATATTACAATGCAATTTATTTCCTATCAATTTATGTTTTAGTGCAGAATGCTCTATTTTATGTATAAAATACTGACATTTAAAAAATTCAGTAAGAGGGCTGGGGATATGGCCTAGTGGCAAGAGTGCCTGCCTCATATACATGAGGCCCTGGGTTCGATTTCCCAGCACCACATATACAGAAAATGGCCAGAAGTGGTGCTGTGGCTCAAGTGGCAGAGTGCTAGCCTTGAGCAAAAAGAAGCCAGGGACAGTGCTCAGGCCCTGAGTCCAAGCCCCAGGACTGGCCCAAAAAAAAAAAAAAATTCAATAAGAAAGTTGGGTAATGATGGCTCACGTTTGCAATGCTAACTACTCAGGAAGCAGAAATAAGAGGACTGAGGTTCAAAGCCAGCCTGGCACGAAAGTTCTCTTATCTTCAATTAATTACCAAAAAAAAAAAAAAAAAAAGCCAGAAGTGCATTTGTGGTTGTAGTGGTAGAGTGCTAACCTTGAGCAAATAAGCTCAGGGACTGTGCCAGGCGCTGAGTTCAAGTCTCAGAACCATGACACAAAAATTTTAATATGATTGCATCGTACAATGTGTTATGATTAAATACATAATAATATGGTGTGATATGATTATTATATTATGGTTCAATATATTTTTCTAACAATTTATTTTTAACGTAGAATGCTCTCATTTATGCATGAAATATAGACCTTTAAAATTCAGTTTTTGAAACATATTTCTAGGTAATCTTTGAATTAGTAGCTATAAAAATAATATGCTTAGTAAACTAGGAGCCTTTTTTGTAAAGCAAGGGACCTATAGTTTTCATCAAAGCAACTAAACTATCTTTTATAGCTGGAAATATTACATTATTTTACAAACTCAGCTAATATATATATATACATATTTTGTAAATTTTATGACACCTCCAATTGGGATTAACAGCAAGAAAAATGTGTTAGTAAACCTATGGTATCTCCTTCAATAAAAGTTATTAAGAAAAATACAACAAATAGCATTGTGAACAACACAAATTTTTGCTCTAAACAGCAAGGATCTTTTTGTAAACCCACATATTATTTGGTTATCTTTTTAAAGAACCAGAGCTTTATAAGAGACAAAGCCTTAAAGAACTTATCTTTGACTAGAAAGGTGAACCTACTGCCTACAAGAACACAGTTAGGTGCGCACTGAGAGATAATTACCCTGGTCATTTTTTAACTTCAGTATAAGTACCAGGAGGTTGAGGTCAAGCCTATAGGATGTTTTTTTGTGTTTGTTTTGCTACAAGCTGGAATTCAAAATGTTACCACAAAATTAAAGATGAGTGCAATTGATAGCAAATTGTTCACAAACATACATTTCTTTATTTTTTTTTCTTTTTTCTTTCTTTTTTTTTTTTTTTTTTTTTTTTTTTGGCCAGTCCTGGACCTTGGGCTCTGGGCCAGAGCACTGTCCCTGACGTCTTTTTGCTTAAGGCTAGCACTCTGCCACTTGAGCCACAGCGCCACTTCTGGCAATTTTCTGTGTTTGTGGTGCTGGGGAATTGAACCCAGGGCTTCTTGTATAGGAGGCAAGCACTCTTGCCACTAGGCCATATTCCCAGCCCACATACATTTCTTTATAAAGTTGAAATGGAAACAAAATAATACCTTAAACCCAAAACGCGACACCTATAATCCTAGCTACTCAGAAGGGTGAGATTTTAGTTTTGTGGTTCAAAGCTAGTGCAAGCAAAAAACGTCTATAAAACTCTTATATCCAATTAAGCAGCAAAAACCCAGAAGTAGCTTAAGTAATAGAGTGTTATTCTTGAGCAAAAATGTTCAGGGACAGCACCCAGGCCCTGAGTATATGCCACAGTATAGACACACACACACACACACACACACACATACACACACACACACACACACACACACACAGAGAAAGAGAGAGAGAGAGAGAGAGCTAAACAAAAACTAGTTTATTATGTATTTAACCAAAACCTTTCATTTTAATAACTTTTCAAAATACATGATAGGAATAGTGTGCTTTTTTCTCCTAGCACACATATTTACAGTGTGTGTTTAGACTCCATGGCTGTATCTTACAACTTCTACTTGGTGGCAGAGAACTTAATTCAAAAATTTGCAAGATTTTTTTTATTCTAACATTATGAGTAATCCCTTGAAATTCAAAACACTGAACTAGAAATATGAAGAATGGAAAAATACCATAATAATTACTCACGGCATTTATTTGTTTATTTGGAAATTTATTAGTTCATCTTCTTATAAAAGTAAAATATCATGTTCCATTTCTACCATTTATTGTTTTATTGAATGATTGATTGATTGCTTATTTGAGCTTTGGTATGTGTATTGAATCACTGTTTTTCAAATGCAGTATAGATTGACAAGTGCTGGAGATGAGCCTTGTGGGTTTGTGTGTATGGCTCATGAATGATTTGATTAATTGGTTAATGAGACAGGCAGAATCTCATTATAAAGATTGTCCTGATGTAAAAGTTAGAAACCTATCATAATGAGGTTATGAAAACAGTTCTTGTCTTTCAAAATTCTGACATATATGAAGTTTCTTTTCCACATCCTACATTCTTCCTCCCTTCTCTCAGATCTCCTCAGCAGCCTTCCATCAAGGATTGTGTTTTTCTTTTTTACCTGCCTGTCCAGGGCCTGGCTTCTCATCCACACTTCCCATAGAGCCTACCAGGCCTTCTCTTGTCACATTTCCCAAAGATCCAAAATTGAAATTGACCTGTCCTATAGTTTCTATAAAGCTCTTTAGAGATTTGTTGACTGTTCCAATAACAGACAAGAGCTTGGGCAATTCCTTGTCCGCAGTCTGTCATGTGTGCTCACTGAAGAATGTGCCTCTGAGTACAAAGAGCTGTCCTTGAATCTGCTCTTATATTTTTGAGATAGATGTTTTAAACTTTAGAATCTTTTAGTTGTTTGCTACTTTTGATATGTCACAACTCAATATAACATATCAAGATGTCAGGACATTTGAGTGTACTATACTGAGTGTACTTTTCTGGCCATGTCTAATGTGATATATGAGGTAATTTATCTGAGTATCAAATATTTGCTGTTGTATAGCTGACTCCATCTTGCTTATTAGGCCAACCTGACCCAAAAAATTCTGCTTCTTTAAATGGCTTGCTTAACTTGTTATTTGCTCTACACCCTGTGTCCATTTCCTACATCTGTGAACTTATTGCATGCTCTACCCCCTGCATCAGTGATACACTTTTACCTTTATAAACCCCAATATGAGGACTGCTTGGGGTCACGGTGTTAGCTCCCTGGTCTGCACTGTGTCCCTGGCTGGTCAGCCTATTTTTCGCTGCCATGGTTCAGCTCCTGAGACGGTGCTGTATCCCTGGCCCGTCAGTTCGCTTTATGCTTCCCCAATAAATCCATCTTTTTGCTTGAGACAGTCTCTGAGTGGTGGACTCTTGGAGGGATGGGGAATCCCCTCCCTCGAACCCTGTAACATTTCTTACCCTGTAACATTTGCTAAAGACCATTAAGATGACTTCCTTTTGTCTTCCATAATTACTTGGGGAACATGAGAAGAGAGAGACCAATATTTTGGTAGAATATTGGCAGAGCTGCTTAGACTTACAATGGTCTCCCATTAGCATTTAAGTAATATGAGAGTAGATAGTCTGAGTCTTTTGATTTTTCTTTTGTTTCTTTCAGTTCTGGGTGGTGAATTGAGGGCCATGCACATGCTAGACAAGCATTCTATCTTCTTTATCTCCTCCTGTATTTTGGTTTAGATTTTGGGCTTTACCTCCTGCTCTATTTTGGTGTAGATTTTGTTTTTCCCTTGAGACAAGATCTCACCACTACCTTTGCCCAAGGTGGCTTCAAACTAATCGTCTTCCTGTCTCACCCACTCAAGTAAACAGTTTCGTAGTCTACCTATGTTTCAAATCAATTACTCACATATTGCCAAATCTACTAGACTGCTTAAAACTATTGGATTATTTTAGCATGCTTTTTCTAAGATTTGACCTCTCTTTTATCTACATGATCATAATTGAAGCTGTCACAGTTTCACACCTATTGCAACCCCTATCTGTACTTGAACAAAGGCTCAATGAGCCAATTTGAATATGGACATGATGAATAAACCAATTTCTGTCTAGGTGGCTGCTCAAGAGTAGGTGGCCATTTTTTATGATGTGAACTATAGAAAGCAAAGGCAAAGTTTCAGACAACCCCTGAGGCCTCAGTTTATTCTTGAATGAACACTAGGCATACTTCTGTAGGTGGAATCTCTGAGATATTCCACCATTCTTGTGCTCCCTTTCTTTTTTCATTTTTAATGCATTGAGTTAGTGTTCCATTACCTTCAAAGAGAGATATCCTCAGTGAAATACCTCATAGTGTAAAACATATAATCTCTTTTCTAAGGGGAAGAGTCTTTGGAGGAGAGATTTTAAGAATACAGTAAGTTTACTTTATTGCTCTTTCCAAGTTTCTTTTATTTCATCAAAAAGAGGAGAATAAAATCTGTATTACTTATCTGTCTTCACTCTTTTCATTACTCAAAGGGAAGAAACTTGGTTTTTATTATATGAATCCTGAAGTGTCTAGAACACCAGATACATGAACAAACCTAATAAAAACTTCTAAATGTCACATTTGATTACCAAAAGAAAAAACCTCAATTGACCAGGAACTTAGAGAATAACGAGGAAGAAAAAAAGCTATGATCAAAGAAAGTAGCATAGAATATATTTTCCAAAGATAGAACAATGATATCTCTCATCACTCATGATTTCTAGGAAGTTGCAAGTCCATAAAGATGTGCAGTCAAGCCAGCTGCAGTGGTACACAACTTTATCCTCGGCCTCTTCGGAACTGGAGATAGAAAGATAGTGGTTTAAAGCTATCCAAGGCAAAAGTTAGCAAAACCCTATCTCAAAGAATAAGTTGGGCATGAGTCTACCTACCAATAATTCAAGATACAGGGATGGTTTAAGTAGAAGGAAACCTGCCCAGGCAGGAAGAGCGAGACCCAATTTGAGAGAAAAAAAAAACTAAAACTAAAGTGGGTAGGAATGTGACTCAAGTAGTAAGACCACTTGAGTAGCAAGTTGAAGACCCTGAGTTCATACCTCAGAACCACACCCAAAATACGCAATTGAATCTCTCCTCCCTTCTCCTCTTAAATCTGGCTGAAATTGTGCTGTGTTTGCAAGAATAATGAGCTGGAAATAATGCAATGAATTTTCCAAGGTTATGTTTGAAGAGGTGAAATCATTTTTGCCTAGAATTTTCATAGTTGAAAGCTTCAGAGACCCCCAAGGCTCCCACATTCTGAAGAAGCCAAACTAGTCTATGATAAGAAACACAAACATTGTATGGAAGAAGAGATGCTCAGCCAGACAGTTCACCTCCTCCCCATCCCTGCCTAGCTTTGGCCACTAACTGAGAAAGCACCTCATGGCAGAACCTACAGATGAATCCTTCTCAACTTTTCAACCCATCAGAATCCAGAGGAGAGAAAGTTGTTGCTGTCATCAACACTATTCATGCTTTTAAGTAATTTGTTTCCTTAGATATGGTGACTAGAATAGAAAGAATCCTTTCAATCTCTGTAGTTGTAGTCTTTTCTCACTGTCATTCAATACATGGTACCAGCTTTTTGACATACAAGTAAGTAAACAAAAGTTTGTGAGATCAAAGCTGAAAAAGCAAAGGGAGAGTAATAGATGAGGTTCACCTCAATAAACTGTAATGTATTGTTAATTACCATGGTGAAACCACTTTGTACAACTGATATACCATGAAAGAAATTAATCACAGGCTACGATAGGGGCAAGTACCAACACGAGTATGGAGGTGCAGCAGAGAAGATAAATGAGGATGAATATAATTGAAAGACATTATCTGCATGTACAAGACTAGAACAGAAAAACCTGTTCAAATATTTTAAGAAGGGAGAGGTGGGCAGAGGAAGAGAGAGAGATGGAGGAGGTTATTTTGATCAGGGTAAATACCATGAATGCATAGAGTTATCACAATGAAACCAAATATATGCTAATACAATTGTTTGTAATAGATGTACCATTTTTAAGGAAATGGAAAGACTTGGAAAATATTATATTAAGTCTAGGTGGCTGCTCAAGAGTAGGTGGCCATTTTTTATGATGTGAACTATAGAAAGCAAAGGCAAAGTTTCAGACAACCCCTGAGGCCTCAGTTTATTCTTGTGCTCCCTTTCTTTTTTCATTTTTAATGCATTGGATTCCATCATTTGTGGTAGATGGAATGTACCTATAACTCTACAAGTAAATGTGCTGGATGGTACACAAATGGTTACAAGTGAATTAACTGAAGTATAATAGATTCTATGGAGAGCTCAAATAGTACAATCTTTTAGAAAGACTAGGTAAAAGTCCCAAAATATCAACAATAGGAAATGGGTACAGCCAAGAGGTGAGATGAGGCCAAGGGGAGAAGGGTAGATAAATGAGTGGGGAACGGGTAGAATGCAGTCAACAATTCATTGTATATACCTCAAAATTAAGAAAAGTAAGGGAAGGGCTGGATTGAAAGGGGTGACAATGAAGGGGGTGATATTGGCCGAGAAGCATTGTATTCATAAACTTACATGGCACCTCCTTTGTGCAACTACTTAAATATAATGGAAATTTTTAAGCTTCTTTTTAAAAAACTGGCAACTTGAGCCAGTGGCTTACACCTGCAATCCTAGATACACAGAAGGATGAGAACTGAGGTTCGTGATTCAAAGCCCACCCAGGCATGAAAGTCCACAAAACTCTTATCTTCAGAGAACCGGAAGTGGTGCTGTGGCTAAAACTGACAGAGCACTAGCCTTGAGCTGAAGAGCTCAAGGACAGCATCCAGGCCCAGAGTTCACGCCCCCACTGCCAACAAAACAAAACAAAACAACTAGAAAGTAGATGGAAATGCATTACTCTTTGCTGTACTTCTTTCTTTTCCTTTTAAAAAATGTTTTCATTGGACTTTTAATTTTTAATTCACTTTATTTTGCTGTAAAAGTGATAAACAGAGGAGTTACAGTTACATAACTAAGGTAATGTACATTTCTTGTCCAATATTATTACCCCCTCCCTCACTTTTCTCCCATTTTCCGTCCCTAACCTCCCCACCCCCCACCCTGCACCCACCCTCCACCCCCCACCTTTCACCCACAAGTTATAGAGTTCTTTTCCAACTTATCTTGTGGGCATCGCTGTTGCATTGGTTCACCCTTTGTCCTCTGTTTCTCCATTTTGTTATTCCCCTTCCCTTACTCAAATCAGGTAAACATATATATAAGACACAGGGTACCAGAATCAAACACAGTGACTACAGGGGATAAGCCAAATGAAAAAAATAGAAAAAACTTTCATAATGTACATTAAAACCAACAACATCAACATCAACAAAAAATCCTCTTGTTCCCTACCTTGGAGTTCATTTTGGTTAGCATTATTTTATATAGTTACATGTACACAGCTATTGAGATATTGTGATCTTCTGCTAGGACTCTCTTAGACATATACTAATTGTTACAAATTACGGGAACCATGGAGCCTATGTTTCTTTGGGTGTGGCTTACTTCACTTAATATAACTTTTTCCAAGTTTGTTTCCATTTCCTTATGAATAAAGTATAAATCTAGGTTTTGTTTTAAAATATTTTTTCCTTCCAATATTTATTTTTTTCTTTATTGTCGAAGTGTGATACAGAAAGGTTAAACATTCATATGAAAGGCAATGAGCATATTTTTTGTTCTACTTGTTATCTCCTCCCTCATTTCCCTCCCCTCCCCCCTCCCCTTTCCCCTCTCCCCCAAGAGTTGTGCAGTTGGATTACACCAAATGGTTTTGCAAGTGTGGCTTTTTGAATAGTTTGTTGTTTTTCTCTTTGTCTCTCGATTTTAGTATTCCCTCTCCCTTCCCCAGTTCTATTACCCGTATAAACAGTATCCAGGGTTCTCAGATGTAATACAGTGGTAGCGAGGGTACAGCCACAGGAAGGGAGTACAAGAGAAACAAAACTAAACAAACCACTCAGTCAAACAAACAGACAAGGAAAAGAGAAAAAAAGTAGTACGAGTTCACATGGCTTGTAGAAAGTAATTACAACAGTGGTAACTTGTTTCCAGAACGTGGAGTTCATTTCACTTGGCATCTTCTTATGTAGTCACATGTGTGTAACTATTGGGGTATTTTGGTCTTCTACCATGACAAGCCTATTCATGTACTAGCTATTCCCTGTGAGGGACACCAGAGGGTTTATGTTTCTTTGGGTCTGAGTCACTTTACTTAGTATGATTTTTTTCCAAGTGCTTCCATTTCCTTATAAATGGGGTAGTTTCATTCCTTCTGATGGAGGCATAGAATTCCATTGTGTATATGTACCACATTTTCCTGATCCACTCCTCTACTGATTGGCATCTAGGTTGGCTCCATGTTTTAAGGATGACAAGTTGTGCTGCGATGAACATAGTTGTGCTGGTGGCTTTAGTGTGGCCTTGCTTGTAGTCTTTTGGGTAGATGCCCAAAGGTTGGGGCTGATGGATCATAGGGAAGCTCTATGTTTAGCCTTCTTAGGAACCTCCACACTGCTTTCCAGAAGGGTTGAATAAGTTTGCATTCCCATCAATTATGCAGTACAGTTCCCTTTTGGTCACATCCTCTCCAGCATTTGTTATCATTAGATTTCCTGATAATAGACATTCTTGCTGGAGTGAGGTGGAATCTGGATGATGTTTTGATTTGCATTTCTTTTACGGCCAGTGATGTAGAACACTTTTTCCTGTGACTTGTCCATTCTTATTTCCTCTTCAGAGAAGTCTCTTTTTAGGCCTTTAACCCCTTTGGTGAGAGGGCTGTTGGTTCTTTCATTGTTTGTTTTGGAGGAATTTTACTTTTTGACTTCTGTGTATATTTTAGATATCAGGCCTTTGTTTTATGGCTGGTGAAGATCTTTTCCCACTCTGTGGACTTCTATAAATACCTAGGAATAACCTTAACCAAAGAAGTGAAAGAAGTCTATGATGAGAACTTTAAAAACCTAAAAAAGGAAATTAAGGCAGAACTGAGGAAATGGAAAATCCTCCCATGCTCCTGGAGTGGGAGGATTAACATCGTGAAAATGGCAATATTACCAAAAGCTATCTACAAATTCAATGCAATACTCATCAATATCCCAACATCAGAGGGAGAGAAAGATGGCACCGACACAGTAGGGAGGCACCCCGACTCACTCCAACTGAATAGCGAGCTGGGAACTCCAACACCCAACACCCCATCAAGAACCCAGCAAAACCAGCAGCCAGAAGCAGTGGAGAAATGCAGGAAAACAAAAAGGAGCAAAAAAGAAGAGCCGAATACCTACATGGAGCTGGAGAATCTCCAGGGCACCCTTCCCCCACCAGCCGACCCTGGCCCAAACAGGGCCAGGCTGGGAAAGGGGAACCTGGCGAACTGCAGACAGGCTGCCGGGAGTGCAGAATTCAGACAGCGGAGACCCACGGTCACTAGGGAGGGTGCGGACCAAGACATACAACGGTAGCGACAAGAAGTTCTGGTCGACACTGGGTTCAGACAGACAGCGGCTGGGGAACCCAGCACGGCAGAAGGAGGGAACCGGGGAAGCCACCACAACACTTCGCCACCCCTGAAGGACCAATGGCTGTGCGGGACACACACACAATCCAGGATCAGTGAGTCCCCCATTACCCCCTCACCCAACGGGAGACCAGCTATAAGAGACTCAAGCCCTACAAAGAAGCTAGATCTCCCTCCCTCCCTCTCCCCACCCTGAGGGAACAAAGAACCCCCAAATCAGGCAGGAAGCTCCCATCAGGTGCTGGGAAGTCAGTTTAGCAGGGGAAGGGCGGAGCAGCCCCAAGGTCACACAGGATCCAGATCTGGCCAAATCGGCCCTGCCCCCTTCCCAACAGGGGCCGGGGGACGGCCAGCAGTGCAAGCCCCACCCAAGGCGCCTGGACCTCGAGGACTCTTAGAACTAAAATCACAGGCTCTGGTGGGCAATACCAGCACAGCAGGGACACCTGGGCCTGATCACGCCCCCCCCCCCCCGCAGCGGAGGAGAGGTCTGACGGTGCTAACCCACGCCCAGACAGTCGATCTCCTTGGGCCCCACACATACCGCCCTCCCCCAACGGACTCGCAGGAGGGTGCAAACACAACCCAAAAACCAGGGGCTCGCTCTGGGAGGCGTACATTGTTATCTCAGTCGATGCCCAAAAAGCCTTTGACAAAATACAACATCCATACCTATTAAAAGCTTTGGTGAGAACAGGAATAGATGGAACATTCCTCAAAACAATAAAAGCCATATACAACAGACCAACTGCTGATATCATATTAAATGGAGAGAAACTTAAATCATTCCCCCTAAACTCAGGAACAAGACAAGGATGCCCACTATCCCCACTTCTTTTCAACATAGTGCTGGAATCCCTAGCCATAGCAATAAGGCAAGAGGAGGACATCAAAGGGATCCACATCGGCAAGGAAGAAATCAAGTTATCCCTATTCGCAGACAACATGATCTTATATCTGAAGGACCCAAAAAACTCAGTACCCAAACTCCTACACCTAATAAACCAATTCGGCAAAGTAGCAGGATACAAAATCAATCCACAAAAGTCAGAAGCTTTTCTGTACACCAGCAATAGACAAACAGAAAAGGAATTTATGGAAACAATTCCATTTACAGTAGCCAAAAAAAGAATAATGTACCTAGGGATCAACTTAACCAAGGACGTGACGGACCTATTTAATGAAAACTATAAAAATTTAATAAGGGAAATCAAAGAAGACACAAGGAGATGGAAAGACCTCCCATGCTCATGGGTAGGCAGAATCAATATAGTGAAAGTGGCCATATTGCCCAAATTGTTATACAAATTCAATGCAATACCTATCAAAATCCCAGCCACATTCTTCACTGAAATAGAGAAACCAATCCATAAATTCATATGGAACAGCAAAAGACCTAGAATAGCCAAAGCAAATCTAGGCAAAAAAAAAGCAGTGCAGGAGGTATCACAATACCAGACTTCAAGCTCTACTACAAGGCCATCATAACAAAAACAGCATGGTATTGGTATAAAAACAGATCGGAAGACCAATGGATTAGAATTGAAGAGCCAGAAATAAAACCAACATCATTCTTCAAAGAACTAGAGGAAGCAGTTCACAAATTCATATGGAACAATAAAAAAAAAAAAACTGAATAGCAAAGACAATCCTAAGTAGAAAGAACAGTGCAGGAGGAATGTTAATTCCAAACTTTAAATTGTACTACAAAGCTATAGTAATAAAAACAGCTTGGTACTGGCACAATAACAGGCTTGAGGACCAATGGGACAGAACTGAAGAGCCAGAAATGAACCCACAGACCAATGGCTACCTAATCTTTGACAAAGAAGCTAAAAAATATAGGTTAGAACAAAGACAGCCTCTTCAAAAAATGATGTTGGCAAAACTGGGTCAACACTTTTAACAAACTAAAACTAGACCCCTATCTATCACTCTGCACCAAAATCAACTCCAAATGGATCAAAGACCGGGAAATAAGATCAGACACCCTGAAAACTCTATAAAAAGAAATAGGAGAAACTCTACGACTCCTTGGCACTGAAAGAAACTTCCTCAACCAAGGCCCAGAAATCCAACAAATCAAAGAAAGGCTGGACAAATGGGACTGTATTAAACTGCAGAGCTTCTGCAGGAACAATATTTTCCTTTATATCAACACTCTTTGGTTCAGTGTTTTCTTCCTTCATTTCTCTGATATGTGAAATGTTGGTGATAATGAGGCAACTGATGGATTTGGTGGTGAATTGCTTAGGTTACTCAATGATTGTCAGTGTGTAGTGATGTATAATCACAAAGAACATGCTTATAGACCATTGAAGGGAAGGAAAAGGAAGAAGGGAAAAATCAATTTGGATATAATGGCTTACCCTGCTAATTTACTGACTGACTTAATAATTACTGTAAGTTCTTGTGATGCTTATATACCCCTTGACTTAGATAGCAAGTTGCTCATGCAGTTAATTGCCATCCCTCTTTCTGTAATGGATTCTGTATAACCAGAGATAGGTAAAGACCTGAAGAAACAACCACAGTGAGGTTTGTGCCCGGAAGGCAGCTTTGCTACTGAAGATGCTAAACAAAGCTTGAAGTATTTTTTTATGTAATCTTCTAACTTCAGGAAAAAGAAAAAAAAATGTTTCTTACTGATTCTTTAGAAATGGGAACAATCATCTAAGTCCAATAAATCATCTTATCCATTAATTTCCCAGATAGCAATCCTCTTTAGCTGCTTACTCAGCATACCTAAATAATTTACAGATGTTTTACTCAATAGTTTAATTGATTTTTCCACCTACATATGAGAATAACTTAACCAGTGCTAATTTCCTGAAGGCTACTGAAATATGTGAATTGGAATTTACCAAAGGGCACCCTTATGGTCTCTACATTTATGCAGCTTCTCCTCCAAATATCTATGTCTCCCTCCAAGAGAGCATATAAGCCAAAGCCCTCAGAGTATTTGGCTCATTAACAATGAAAGATATGTGAGGATTATTCAAAGCTTGTGTATCAGGCATGAAATCTGGTTGATTTGGAGGTGGTTTGTATTTCGTGCATTTGATGTTCCCTCTACACAGTAGACAATTGAATCCGGGAAGAAAACACCTTGTGAGTGAAAGTATGTATGGCAAATATAAATGAATACTAAATAAGTTCTGCACTGCATTGAAATTTAAAATGCAATGGTTCTAGTTAAAATTGATTTGTTCCAGAAAATAAGAATTGGTTCCATCCAAAATAGTAAGTAATGGAGAAAATGTCCTGATTTAACAACTATATATATTTAAGTGATCAATGTCTTTGTGCATGAAGCCTGATGTTAGGTGACATTTCATTGTATTTTCCATTATTTTTCTTAATTAGCATAGTTTTAGGACAATATATTTTGAAAACATATGGCTTGGCTCAGATAATATACAGTTACCATATTCCTAAACTAACAAGATTTTTTTCCAACATCAGCTTTATTTCTTTGGAATACCTTTGAAAACAAGTAACAACTTTGAGTGACAGAATAGAATAAACTACTGGATTTGTCCTCTTACCTATCAGAAAACTGCAGTTAATTATATTCATTTATGTAAAACTCATAGAACATAAAACTGATCCATTCAAAATATAAAATTAAGTTTCATTTAGCATGTTCAGAATGTTATGTAACCATTGAGCAGTTATTTCTCATTCCTCCCTCCCTCCAGCCCAGAAGTAGTCTGAATAATCTGTTGTCTGTACCTATAAATTCACTTAGTTGATTAATCTTGATTGTCAAAGTAATTGGACTAAGAGATGTCTACCATACTAGCAAAGCACACCTCTGTGTATGTCTGTGAAGGTGTTCCCAGAGAAGATAAATTGAGAAGACTCATAATAATATAGGTAGCACCAAAGGTTGGAGCCCTGGATAAAATGAAAGAGGGAACAAGTGAAAGTCCACCAGTGTAGTCATTATTTCTCTTTGCTTCCTTGCCACCATGATGTGAATTTCTGTGTCCCACCATGATGGACTGAAACCTATGGAACCTTGAGGCAGAATTTATTCTCTTTGATGTTGTCCTGTCAGGGATTTTGTCATATCAACAAAAGTTACACACACAGATATATGCCTATTCTGAATATTTTATGTAAATGGAAGCATACAACTTGTATGTACATTTAGTATATAATAGTACTTCATTTCGTTATATGGCTCAATATTAATGCAATATATTTATATAACTTTACTCCTCTTTCTAGTCATATGACAAGATAGATATTTCAGTTATTTGAACTTGGTATGTATTGAAAGTAGCACTCCTGTGAACATTTGTATACAAATGTTTCCTTGGAAAATTTATCTCCAATTCTTTTGGAAATACTGTACTACTTGGAATAGATTTGCTAAATCAAATGACAGGTCTATGTTTAACTTATACAGCAACAGGCATGCTATTTGTGCCATGCTATCTCCAATATTTTGTGTTTCTTTCAGCAATGTAGAAAACCATATAACACAATTTGTCCATATTATCACCAATACTTTACATTTTATGTATTTTTGATTCTAACAAACCTGATGGGCTTGCAATAGTGTGTCACTGGTTGTAATTTGCATTTTTCTAATGAGTAATTTTTCATGTACTTGTTTGTTAATTGTATGTATTTTCCGAAAGGACTCATTCAAGGACTTCTTATTTTTGTTTTACTCTTTTTTGGTGGTACTTAGGTTTCAATGCTAGAATTTTGTAGGCAAGCATGCTACAATTGAGCCATGCCTTAAATACTTTTGGATTCAGTTGTGTTTCTAATAGGGTCTTGTGTTTATGCCCAAAACCATGATCCTCTATTTACTTGTTTCCCATAGCCAGAATAACAGGTGAACACCTCATGCAGGTTGTTGTGGTTTTTTTAATTATTGGTTGAGATGCACATCTCACTAACTTTTTCCTTGAGCTGGCCTCAAATCGCAATATCCCCAAATCCATCTTTCAAAAAGCTGGGATTGAGGACTTCTGGGAAGACGGCGGAGGAGCAGCAGAGCCCTAGCTGAGCTCCCTCTGACATCACAATTTTCCCATCCCTCAGAAACTTTTACCCCTAGAAAGATAGCAAAAGTAAGTTATAACAGTACAGGGATTCTGGCCAGGAAGGAAAAATTGACTTTGCTGGTCTGAAAAAAACAGATTTGAGCTCCGGGAGGCATTCCGCCACCACGCCAGTGCTGGCACCAGCACAGCACCCTGCACTCCCCGCAGCTAAAGCACTCAACAGAGACCTGGGAGAAATCCTCCAGACTGTAGCGTACAGACAGATCACAGGTTGAGCATGGATGGGCTAAAATCGCAGAGAAAGCAAGAGTACCCCGACAAAAGACACTCTCACTCATGCCCACAGAGCAGCTCCTTTCCCCACCGCCAGAGCAAAGCGCCATCTTTGACACTGGCATAGGGTCAGACCAGACTGGAGCTAAAGCCCACCTGGAGAAAGCGAGGACAAAGTGGCCATCTTTGAGAAGGGCAAGAGGGACTGACCAGTGAGATCCAGCTCCACCCAGGAGTACAACCCATGCCCAGGCCGGGGAGGGGGGGAGGGGGGCTTGTCCTGGGTCTCAGATTAGCTAGAGGTGACCTGCCCGGACGGCCAGAATTCCTCAATTAAAAGCAAAAACAATGAGTAACAACCATACCGGCAGCACAGAACAGCCACACAGGAGAACAAACAGTTCCTGAGACAGAGAACAGTCCAGTTTAGAAGCCTAAATCTCAGCCCGAAATGGAGCTGAATTCCATACCCTGCTCTACCCAGGAGGCCGCCCTGCCTAGGAGGGAGGAACCTCCCCCAGGCGAGCAACTCTCAGCTAGGTAAACCAGACCAGAGGCACCCTGTCCTGCTGAGTCCACAGGCTATTCAAAGCCAGGCATTAAAGGCAGTGACCGCACAGCAAACGGGAGGAGCCACGGTTCCCAAGACTGTTCACATCCGCCACCTACAGAGGACACCCAAGTCTTACCTGCAAGCTGTGGGAACCACAGAGCCCAAGGATTTCATGGACATGGGGAAGAGGGTCAGAGCAGATCTTCCCCCTGCAAACTGAAAGCAAGTCAAACCTGCCAAGCTGCAGAATAGACTGCAGACCATTGCAAGGAAACCAGAAACCATAGAAAGCCCACCCAAACAAGGAAGGCTCCTTTTTAATTTTTTTTTTATTTTTCTCAAGCGTTTTTTAAGCTTTCTTCTTTTTTTTTTTTAATATTTTCATTTCTGAAATGTCATTGGTTTATTTATGTTTTCCATTTTTACCTGTTGGTTCTATCAAGTTCATTTTTGTTTGTTTTTTGTTGTTTGTTTTTTCCTCATTTCTTTTTTCTTTTTTTTAAAAATAATTTTTCTCTGTTATGTGCATCTGTCGTCTAATATTCTTTCTTTATTTCTCTCTTTGCATTCTCTTTCTTTAAAAATTACTTTCCTATGAATAAAACCACCACCCTTTCTGTTATCGCTCCATTGTCTATCATTTTAACCGTGTTTTTGCTACTGATTCTACTCTCCTCCACATTTCCACATCACTGAATCTAAACCAAAATCATCACACCCCCATACATTTTACTCTACTTTCTTTACTACCTCCAACTTACCCTCCTGACTTACTTCTAGGACATCCAGATTCCACTGACTCCTGGTTACTGGATAAAGGGTATCCCTGTTTATTCCAAGTGAATCAAAGGGGTTCATCGAGAAAGCAAGTCCAAAAAGAACTTAATATAAGAACAAGAATTGCTCATAGGGTTGTAACAGTAAATAAGTAACTACGGAATAAAGGTTTCAGGAGTGGTTGTTATATTGAAATTGTATTCTTTAGGAACACCAAATATAATTTTATATACAGGTATACAAGGTATCCATATATAACTGTGAACTTCTAAGATTTACACAACAGAGCTTGGTAAGGTTTGCTTTGGGTCTTAAAATGTGCTCACAGGTGCTTGTAGATTGGCATTCCCAATCCAAATGGGCAGAAGGAACACAAGAAAGATGGCAAACAATGGAGTATTATCTCCATTCAAAACAAGCAGGAAGCAGAGCAGTCAATCAAAGACATAGAAGAGAACCCTAAGAATGCTCTACAAAGTTTACTGATGAACATGATAAATGAAAAGTTTGAATCACTTCAGTCAATTATTCTAGAGCGTGTGGAGGCAAAGCAAAAATTAATGGAGAATTTCATGGCCTCCACAAATAGAAAAATAAATGAACTTCAAGAGTCAAATAAAAAGGTAAATACCCAGCTAAAAGATTTGAGAGACAACACTCAAAACCAAATTAATGAAGTTAATGAATAAAGAAGTCCATGCAGGACCTAAGAGATAATTATAGCAAGGACATGGAAATAATCAGGAAAGACCAGTCTGAAGGAAAAGAGATTCGAAATGAAGTAGCTAGCCTACAGTCCCAACTAACTGAAGCAGAGGATCGAATCTCAGGAGCTGAAGATTCCCTAGAATCTATAGAGAAAGATCAAAAAGCAATACAAAACCAATCCAATCGACAAAACGATCGCTCCAGGAGATTCAAGATACAATCAGAAAGCCCAATTTAAAGATAATAGGTGTTTAGGAAAACCCAGAAAAGGAAGTTAATGGAATAGGCAATCTATTTAACAGAATATTAGCCAAGAACTTCCCAAATATCCAGAAGGATAGCCCTATACAGATACAAGAAACATTTAGAACCCCAAACCGACCAGACCAGAAGAGGCTATCCCACCAACCCATTTTGATCAAAACAGGATCAACAGAGTCCAAGGAAACAATCCTTAAAGCTGTTAGGGAGAAGAAAACAATCACATATAAAGGAAAAGCAATCAGAATTACCCCCAGACTTCTGAACAGAAAACAAGAAAGCAAGGAGAGCCTGGAATGAGGTATGCCAAACCCTAAATAAAAATAATTACCAACCAAGAATAGTGTACCCAGCTAAACTCTCATTCATAGCAGAAGGTCAAATAAAAGTCTTCCACAGGAAGGAAAAACTGAAACAATATATCTACACCAAACCAGCTTTACAAAAAAACCCTCAAAGTTGTACTATACAGGGAAAATAATTAAGATCCCAGTGCAGACAGAGAAATGAACCCTAAATAGTAAACCAGAATAACAGATCAACAAATGGGAAGACTCAGCCTTTAAAAAGATAGGGATAATGAAAGGAACAAATGATCAGCTCTCAATCCGAACTCTCAACATTAATGTACTTAATTTGCCAATCAAGCAACATAGGCTCATAAGTTGGATCAAAAATCAAGACCCATCTTTCTGCTGCCTCCAAGGGACTCATCAATCCAGCAAAAGTAAACATCTTCTGAAAGTGAAAGGCTAGAATCAAATCTATCAAGCAAATGACCCCCATAAGCAGGCCAGAGTTGCAATCCTAGTATCAGATAAAATCGACTTCAAATTAAAAAAGGTAAGAAGAGACAAAGAAGGTTACTACATACTAGTAAAAGGATCTCTCCTACGGGAAGATATAACCATCCTAAATACCTACACACCAAATACAGGAGCACCCAACTTCATCAAACAAACAGTACTGACTCTAAAAACACTCATAGACCCAAACACATTGATAGTTGGATACTTTAACACTCCACTATCACCTCTGGATAGATCAGCATGCCAAAAACTGAACAAAGAAACCACGGAACTAAACAATTGCATAGACCAGCTATTCTTAACCGACATCTACAGAATATTCCATCCTGCAACAATATAATACACATTCTTCTCAGCAGCACATGGAACATTCTCCAAAATAGATCACATCTTAGGTCACAAAGAAAATGTGTACAAATTCAGAAGTATCAAAACCATTCCCTGCATTCTCTCAGACCACAATGGAATAAAATTAGAGATCAACTCAAACAGCCACCACAGAAAATCCTGCAATTCATGGAGACTAAACAACACACTGCTGAACCATCAGTGGGTCATTGAAGAAATTAAAACAGAAATTCAAATGTTTAAGGAACTCAATCAAGTTGAGGACACAAAGTACCAGCAACTTTGGGACACAGCAAAGGCAGTATTCAGAGGAAAATTTATATCTCTGAGTGCATACACCAACAAACTGGAGAAACAGCAACTCAATAATTTAAGGAAGCACCTTAATTTACTTGAAAGAGAACAACAAGGCAAACCCGAAGTCAATAGACAGAAGCAAATAATTAAAAATGAAATTAGAATTAAATTAGAATAATTAAAAATGAAATCAGAATTAAATCAATTAGAGACGAAAAAATTGAAAGAATCAACAAAACAAAGAGATGGTTCTTTGAAAAAATCAACAAAATAGACA
Organism: Perognathus longimembris pacificus; assembly: GCF_023159225.1. NCBI lineage: Eukaryota > Metazoa > Chordata > Mammalia > Rodentia > Heteromyidae > Perognathus > Perognathus longimembris. Next base: position 42,233,512 of record NC_063188.1, read on the forward strand.
GACCCCTGGCAAACCTGACCAAAAAATGAAGGCAGCACACTCAAATAAACAAGATAAGAGATGAATCACGTAACATCACCACAGAAACAGCCAAAATTCAGACCATAATTAGTGACTATTTTGCCAACCTTTATGCCAACAAATTCGAGAACTTGGAAGAAATGGATGATTTTCTAGAAAAAAATCATATCCCCAAACACATCCATGAAGATTTAAACCTTATAAACAGACCCATACCCAGTATTGAAATAGAAACAGCAATAAGTGGTCTCCCAGCCAACAAAAGCCCAGGTCCAGACAGATTCACTGCAGAATTCTACAAGGCCTTCAAAACAGAACTCACACCAATATTTCTCAAACTCTTCAATGAAATTGAAAGAGAACGTTCACTAAAAGAAACGTTCTATGAAGCCAGTATAACTCTCATCCCAAAACCAGGCAGAGACTCATCACAGAAAGAGGACTATAGACCGATTACCCTAATGAATATAGACTCAAAAATTCTCAACAAAATTCTGGCCAATCGATTTCAACAGGTAATAAAAAAAATGATACACCACTATCAAACTGTATTCATCCCAGGGATGCAAAGGTGGCTCAATATATGCAAGTCAATTAGTGCAATTCACCACATCAACCGGAGCAAGGTAAAGAACCACATGGTTATATCACTCGATGCGGAGAAAGAGTTTGATAAAATCCAGCACCCATTTATGCTAAAAGCCCTGGAAAAATTGGGATTCCAGGGAACATTCCTGAATATAATCAAGGCAGTTTATGACAAACCAACAGCCAGCATAACTCTAAATGGTGAAAAACTAAAGCCATTCCCTTTAAAATCAGGAACAAGACAGGGATGTCCACTCTCTCTCCTTTTCTTCAACCTATTACTAGAAATCCTAGCCAGAGCAATTAGGCAAGAAGAAAATATAAAGGGTATTCAAATAGGAAAAGATGAAGTTAAACTTTCTCTCTTCACAGATGACATGATCCTATACCTAAAGAATCCCATAGAATCTACCCCCAAGCTACTAGATCTGATCCAAAACTTGGCATAGTTGCACGATATAAAATAAACCCTCAAAAATCAATGGCCTTTCTCTAAGCTAATGACCCAAAGACCAAGGCTGAAATCAGGATAACAACTCCTTTTGCAATAGCGTCAAAAAACATAAAGTACCTAGGAATAACCTTAACTAAAGAAGTGAAAGACCTCTATGATGAGAACTTTAAAAACATGAAAAATGAAATTAAGGCAGAACCAAGGAAATGGAAAACCCTCCCATGCTCCTGGATTGGGAGGATTAATATAATCAAAATGGTAATATTACCAAAGGCTATCTACAAATTCAATGCAATACCCATTAATATCCCAACACAATTCTTTAATGAAATAGAGGAAGCAATCCAGAAATTCATATGGAACAATAAAAGACCTAGGATATCAAAAACAATCCTAAGCAGAAAGAACAGTGCTGGAGGAATTACAATACCCAACTTCAACCTGTATTATAAAGCTATAGTAATAAAAACAGCTTGGTATTGGCACCGGAACAGGCCTGAAGACCAATGGAACAGAATTGAAGACCCAGAAATGAACCCACAGAACTACGCCTACTTAATCTGTGATAAAGGAGCTAAACCAACAGTCTAAAAGAAAGATAGCCTCTTTAACAAATGGTGCTGGCAAAGCTGCTTCAACACCTGCAACAAACTAAAACTAGATCCTTATATCTCACCCTGCACCAAAATCAATTCCAAATAGATCAAAGACCTAGAAATCAAAACAGACACCATGAAAACACTAATCGAAGGAGTAGGAGAAACACTTGGGCTCCTTGGCACAGGACGGAACTTTCTTAACAAGACCCAGAAAGGCTACAAATCAAAGAAAGGTTAGACAAATGGACTGCATCAAACTGCAGAGTTTCTTTGCAGGGCAAAGACATAGCTCACAAGATAAACAGAAAGCACACAGACTGGGAGAAGGTCTTTACTGGCCATTAAATGGACAAAGGCCTCATATCTAAAATATATGCAGAACTAAAAAAATTACCTTCCTCCAAAACAAAACCACAAAGAACCAATAGCCCCCTCATCAAGTGGACTAGAGACTTAAAAAGAGGCTTCTCTGATGAGGAAATGAGAATGTCCAAGAGATATAGAAAAAAATGCTCTACATCACTGGCCATAAAAGAAATGCAAATCAAAACAACATTGAGCTTCCATCTCACCCCAGTAAGAATGTCCTATATCAAGAAAACTAACAATAACAACTGTTGCAGGGGATGTGGCCAAAAGGGAACCCTACTTCATTGTTGATGGGAATGTAAACTGGTTCAGCCACTCTGGCAAGCGGTATGGAGATTCCTCAGTAGGCTAAACATAGAGCTATCCTATGACCCAGCAGCCCCACTTTTGGGTATCTACCCAAAAGATCACAAACAAGAACACACTAAAGCCATCAGCACATCAATGTTCATCGCAGCACAATTTGTCATAGCTAGAACCTGGAACCAACCCAGATGCCCCTCAGTAGAGGAATGGATCAGGAAAATGTGGTACATATACACAATGGCATTTTATGCCTCTATCAGAAAGAATGGCATTGCCCCATTTGTAAGGAAATGGAAGGACTTGGAAAAAGGTATACTAAGTGAAGTGAGCCAGACCCAAAGAAACATGGACTCTAGAGTCTCCCTCATAGGGAATAATTAGCAAAGGTTTAGGCAAGTCACAGCAGAGGATCACAGGTGCTCAATAGCTATATCCTTACGAACACTTAAGATAATGCTAATTGAAATGAACTCCATGTTATGGAAACAATTGTTATATCACAGTTGTAATTACTTTCAACGTGCCATATGTAACTGTAGCCTCTATTATTGATGATCTTTTTGTATCACCTTCCTGTGGTTCTACCTACACTTTCTCTGTATCTTATCTGAGTATATTAGAAACTGGGTATACTGGTATTAGAACTACGAAATTGGAAGAGAATACCAAAATCGAGAGACACAGGGTAAAAAAAGACAAATAACTACAAAAGCAATACTTGCAAAACTGTTTGGTGTAAATGAACTGTACAACTCATGGGGGAGGGCGGGGAACGGGGGACGAGGTAACAAACAGTACAAGAAATGTATCCAATGCCTAAAGTATGAAACTGTAACCTCTCTGTAATTCAGTTTGATAATAAAAAATATATATATGAAAGAACAAGTTTTGAATCTTAGTTATAGAATCATTACATGTTCAATATTCATGTTGCTCATTGTCTTTCGATTTCACTTTCTCTCGTTGTGAAAAGTTTATGGCTTGTTGAGTTTTAGTGAGAACCAAAGATTCTATAGGATTATTTTCTGGCAGACAGAAAATGGTCCATAAGGTGTTATAATTATTTTTTCATATGCTTATATTTCCCTGCATGTGTGATGTGCGCATGCGCATGTGTGTGTGTGTGTGTGTGTGTGTGTGTGTGTGTGTGTGAATATATATTGTTTCCATGGGCCAGTCATATTCTTTTTGAAAAGTTGTGTTGCTTGAAATAAAATCACTTTTACACCAAAAAAAAAAAAAGCTGGGATTACAGTAATGAGCAATCACTTCTAATATAGCTTTGTGTAATCAAATGTTTAGAATTTTTTATATATTCTGGGTACTAGACATATGAGCTCCAAGTTGTGGGATTGTTGTTTCTTTTTTTAAAAACCTATTGTCCTTTTGTGAATATTAGCCTAGATTGACATGAGTATGTAACATTTGCATCTCATCTGCTGAAAACATATATACAGTAGAAGACAGATTGAATTCCATCCTTGCCATTTTAGTACAAAGAAAACAAATTTTCCTTTTATCCTGGATAATATGGAATGCTTGGGGAACATGGATTGTATCCTTCTTACCCCAGAATGTTAGTACAGTGTAACAATCTATAAGAAAAGCATTTCTCCATTCATAAGGGAAATGTTTGTAAGAGCAATAAATGCCCAATCCAGAAAAGAGAAAACACAGCTTTCCACAAATATTTAAAGGATGTCATATTGGAAGAGCAATTAGAATTGTTTTATGCATCCCCAAGAAGTAAAACCAAGAGAAAGGGAAAGAAAAACCTTAATGGAAATGTATTTCTGATGCTATAAAATATAAAACATTCTAATAATCAAGTCAATCCAAGATGGGAATGGGATGACATGGCACTAAAGGAATGTGTAACTCTTTCATTAGAGAAGTTAGAAAGCCACTTTTTCCATGTACAGTAGCTATGAGACCTATAGTGAAATGTTCTTTTATGCCTCAGTTTTTTGTATAAAACATTGAGTTAAACAGTGTCCACCAAACAGAATGTTATCATGATTAAACATTCAGCCCAGGGCAAGTCCTACTTGAGTGTAAAGGTGCGTGAAATCAGTGGTATTGGCTCTTTACTTGTAATTTCTCTATCCCTCCCTCTCTTTCTCCCTTCCCTCTCCTTTTTCTTCTTCATTCTATCCTGATCCCTCTCCCTTCCCCACCACTTCCTCTTTCTTCTCCTCTTCTTCCTCCTCCCCCTCCTCCTCCTTCTTTTCCCTGTTCTTTTTTTCCACTCATCTCATGCTTTGCTCTCCCTTTCCCTTCCTTAATATAGCTTTTACAGTTAAACTTGCCTGTGATAAAATTTCTTACTGTGGGACTCCTTCACCAACCTAGAAAAGGATACTGGGATTGAAACAGGGTGAGGATAACAACCACACATATGGGCAGCCAAGTAAGGAGTATAAGAGAAGAAATTTGGAGAAAGGGTGATCTGTGGAGAAGTAGCCCAGCCATAAGTAACCAGCAGAGTGTCAGAACCTAAGTCACATGGTAGGGTAAATTGGTTAGTTCTGTGGGAGCACAGGCAAGATTAAGAGAAATCTGCATAGGGAAAAATGACAAGAGTCTGAATCCCTAAAGGGTAAGAAGGATATTGTTTCCAAGTAAGGAAGCTATAGCAACAATGAGAAATTAGTATGTACTGAAAGATGTATTAAATTTAAAAACACATAAAATAATTAGAGCAAGATTTCACTATTTTTGTGATATTCATATTTTGAACTCAAAGACCTATACTTGCAAGACAGATTTTCTATCCTTTCAGCCACACCTCTCACTCTAGGATTTTTCAGTGTCTGAGAAAAATTAAAATATGGTAAAGAATGAACTCCATGTTGCTGGAACAAATTACTGTTAATGGTGTGAAATAAGTATATCAATCTACATAAGTAGATAAAATAGACATAGATATTGATTTGTAAGCATATACCACATGTTTGGTTCTTAGATTTGTTCATCTGGAAGCCATGGGACTAATGACATCTCAATGCCAATAAACATTTCTACCATTTACATCTTAGTTCCTCAATATATTTCTTCATTGAAAGAAGCCATGACTTTTTAGGGAAATGGCTGATTCTAGATCTATAACAGGAAAAGTACAACGTGATTGTGGGATATCTTACTGGCTTAGAAAGGAAGAAGTTGCTAGGAGTAATAGGGTATATAAAGGACATGGGAGCAAATGTGAATGAGTAGTTCACTGGACAAATTTGACAAAGTTTTAAGTACCCCAAAAAGGTCCATCCTTCTAGAGTGGCACTGCAAGAACCATTGCTGATATCAACGTGAAGGAGAAAAGTGAGTATGATCAGGATCTTCTATCACAGCCCCTACAACAAGAGTACTGCCGGAGAATGTCTGGGGGGGGGATGATTTAAATCTTCCCAGGATGAAATCTTGGATCTATTGATTAGCAAGCAGCAGACATGGGCAATGAGAAAAAAGGAAAAATCAAACTGATCATCTGGTTGTAAGGGGGGAAAGACATAAAAATAAAAATAATGAAGAACTAGAGTCTGAATATCATTTTCCAAGTATAAATTGTAAATGATCAGAAAGATATCAACAACTTTGTAGATTGGATTTTATGAGATAGAAGATTAGGAAGTGGCTGCAGATAACGATGAATCTAGTTGTTAAAGTCCAGATAACAGAATAATCCAGAATAAGATAAAGAGGAATTTTCTGAGAAATTCCAATCCTTTGATCACATAAAGAATAGATGAGCTGAAAAGAAACCAAAAGATGCCAAATGCAATTATAAGATGGTGTTTGTTAAATCCAGGAATTCAGAACTCCTTGCCTTCATACATAATCTTTGTATTAAAAGCAAACCTTATTGTTATAATGCATAGGGAAGACTGCTTATAGAGCACAAGTCTTTCTATTATAATTTTGAAATGATTATTTTTAAATAATTACAGAATATTCACTTTCAAACACCATGGATTCCACTTTTATGAGTATGATTGTAACTATTTCTGTGAACAGTAGAGTTGTATAAAATAAGATATAAGTTCACTCAACTTCCTTTTATACTAGGATCATCAACATTCTAACCTCCCCCTTTAACCTTTTCAAACATTATGGGGAGACATATTTATGTTTGGGTAGCTATTTTATCGTATTTTTGTTCCTTCTTGTTTTTCTATTATAAAAATTTTTGATACTATAATTGGTTCACAAAAGTATTACTAATTCTAATTCTCCTTTTTAAAGTAGAATTATTCCTTATGGACATATCTGCTGCCAATCACAATCTAAATTATTATTAGCAAGAAACTAGATACTTAGTTTCCTCTTACTGACTGAGCTCTTCTCTTTTGGACCAAAGCAACCTGAAAGTAACTACATCTTAGATTATAGTACTACCTGCTAGGTGGGAATTAGAACTGTCATAGCATGTGCCATATTAACATTCCAAACAGTTTTATATAATTTTGATTACAGAAAATATTCCATTTTTATCAAATTTGGTCAAGGACAAAAGGTATTCTGTGTGATAGGATGCAGAGAGAAGGATGCAGACTCACTTCTCAGATGCTCCTGTCAAAATCTCTAACATGGACAAATTAGGATGAAACACCACACAACACTAAAATAACATCAAAATACAGAATATCTGGCCTGCATATTCCAAAAGGTAAATGCTAGAAAACTCAATGTAAAAATAAGAAATTTCTCAAGCTACAAGAAAGTAAAGTGGAATGACAACTAAGTACAGCACCTGATCTTTTTTTTTTTTTTTAACTATCAAAGACACTGAGAGAACAATGGCCAAACATGCATGGTTAGTAATGTTCTTATTTGAGTGGATGTATTGCAGTTATGTAGAAGACAGTATTTTTGTATAAAGTATGACTAATCTGATATTATGCAGTGACAGAACATCACCTTTCTTTAAGTGATTTGAGAGAGATATAACACTGTATTTGCAACTTTTCTATTAGTTTGAGATTATTCTAAACAAAGGAGCAAGAAACCTAAAGCCAATTTATAAATGATACTATAAATGACAAGTGTATGAAAAGTCATCCCATAACACCTAACTTATAAGAATCAAATTGTAGTGAGTATGTGATTGAGACTTGGAAACATAAATTCTGTTATTTATCCATGATGTTTCTTTTCTGGGGATGCTACCCATGACCTAATCTATGGATTGGAGGTAAAGGGAGAATCAGGGAAGCAAAAGGTTGCCCAAGGAAGGTGCTATGTGGAAGGGAGTGCCACAGTCCTTCAAATTTGGCTATAAACAGAGATTTTATTAGAGACTAATGCTTACCACAGTTGCTTTAATTGCATCCTCCACCTATTCCCAGTGGCTGGACAACTGCTCCACACTTTGACGACAGCTCTTTATAACAGCATTTAATTAATATGTTGAGACTCAACTGGTACCTTGCTATTTTACTGGCAAATCCATCCATTTTAAAGGCCCCAAGCCTGTTCAGAGTGGACTTGTTGTATTTTAATTGAGAAAATGAGAGTTCAGGCTCTTTTATTAAGACAGGGGATAAGAGGAGGGGACTTTAACTTAGAAAGGTAAGAGAATCTCATTTCTTAGCATAATGACCAGGGAACATGAAACAGTCCAGGAGGCACAACATAAAAGTAATGTCTATCAAGCGTACAGTTAAACACTGTATAAATATAATAAACAGAAGGCAACAGCATCCTCCCAGAAACACACAATAATATTACTCCTTTATCCTTTTATGTTACGGAATGAAAAAGAAAACACTTTCATAGAGAAATTGGGGCTTTTTCACAGAATTTGCGAAGTTATTACAAGCTTATCCCTAGCCATATGGGCTTCATCTGCAAACATCAACTCTTTAAAATAAAACTGTATGTAAAACTCTCTGCCTTTCGACTTGACAAACAACGCACACAATCAATAGTGACATGGGTCCTAGTTTTCATCATTTTCTGTATCCTGATTTTATTTCTCATACTATAATAAAAAAAATTAGAAGCAAGTATCCTGTGAAATGAAAGAAATAACATAATCCCGCACAACCACCCCTATCCTCAAAGCAGTGCCATTTAAGACACTGTTAAAGGGTTGTTGGCATGGCTTCATATAAATTTGTTGTAGGAAAATGGTCCTTTAAACTAGTTACACCACTCGCCATCATTTAATCTGTTCAAATAAATATAACTTGCTACTGAAGAATTCTTATTATAATATACCTAGTTAGTTGCATTCCTTTCCAAAAGGATATTCTATGCTATATCAATTACACCATTGCAATTTCTTGATGATTTTATAAAAGGGAGGATTTCACTAAAAACTTTCAGGCATGGTGCCACATGTCTGCAACTCAGCACTTAGAAGGTGAGGCAGCAGTTTCACAAGTTCAAGGCCAACCTGAGTCACACAGTGAATGCCTGTTTTAGGAAGGGAAGGGAAGGGGAGGGGAGGGGAGGGGAGGGGAAGGGAGGGGAAGGGAGGGGAGGGAAGGGGAGGGGAGGGGGAGGGGAGGGGAGGGGGAAGGGAAGGGAAGGGGAAGGGAAAGGAAGGGGAAGGGAAGGGGGAAGGGAAGGGAAGGGGAAGGGGAAAGGGGAAGTAGAAGGGAGGGGAAGGGAGAGGAGAGAGGAGAGGAGAGGAAAGGAAAGGAACAGGGAGAGAGGGAGAAAGGAAGGACAGAATGGAGGAAGGAATGGATAAAGAGAAGTAGAGGAATGGAGGAAAGAAGGAAGGAAGGAAGGAAGGAAGGAAGGAAGGAAGGAAGGAAGGAAGGAAGGAAGGAAGGAAGGAAGGGAGGGAGGGAGGGAAGGAGGGAGGGAGGGAGGGAGGGAGGGAGGGAGGGAGGGAGGGAGGGAGGGAGGGAGGGAGGGAGGGAGGGAGGGAGGGGGAAAGGGGGGAAGGGAGGGAGGGAGGAAGGAGGGAAGGAAGGAAGGAAGGAAGGAGGGAAGGAAGGAAGGAAGGAAGGAAGAAAGGAAGGAAGGAAGGAAGGAAGGCAGGAAGGAAGGAAGGAAGGAAAGAGAGAGGAAGATAACACCATTGATCCAACAGTTATAGACAAGTGTCTTATTTCCTGAAGAGGCCTTTGCTCTAGAGCAGAGATCTGCAAACTACAGCCTTCAGCCAAATCCAGACTTCTGTCTTTTTTATACATTTATAGTGACATTACAGTTATTGTCTGTGGTTGCTTTTGTACTACAATTAGAGTTGAGTAGTTGCCAACTCATACTATCTTTTCCACTATACCTAAGATATTTACCATCTGGCACTTGACAAAAAAAAAAAGTGAATATCTGTCCTAGAAGTCATTGGCATGTAGCATGTTATTTTTAACACCAGTCTGGAGATTTTGCTATCCATCTAGCTTAGATATGTCAATTCCATCCATCTTGCCTCTTTAGAAAATCTGACCTAACTATAGGTCAAAAGAAATAATCCAAATGACTGATCCACCTCTACCCTCTCTCTGATCCATTTCAAATAAGCCAGGGAAGGAAACTGGGTCCCATTGCCAGTGGAAATGGCTTGTGGATTGGCTAGTTGGAATCACTTGAGCCAAACTCCGTGCTATGTGTCTACACTCTCAGCTACCAGGAAGACTAAGGCAGTGTGTAAGGTTTAGCCGAAAGGAAATCACCACATGTTTCAGACAGAAGAGTTGGGGGTGTGGTGAGCATACGTCCATTCCCGCCCTCACGAAATTGAAGGTGCAAGAGAAAGTGTACAGGAAAGGAAGGGGAGGGAAGATGAGGGGAGGAAAGGGGAGGGGGCAACTTCTGTTGGGATTGGGGTTAATATAGGGAGAAGGCAGGGAGGAGGAGTGGCCTTATCAGATAGGACTTCAGAGGGTCGGAAGGGTGACAGGGTGGTCCAGGATGTGACATAAGAAAAGGCAGGTAACAGTCCCCAGAAGTGACAGTCACCTGGTTAACCAGGTGCTGCTCAGAGACTTCGGGGGTGGGGAGGAATGTGTAGTTCTGCATGTAAAACAAGGGTGAAGTGGGAAATATGGATGCAGACTGGCACCGTGAAAGCAACCATTTTCCATGGCTGACCTAACAGGCAGGAGGATCTATTGAGCTCTGATAATCAAGGTCAATAAGGGTAACATAAAAATTCACTGACTCAAGAAAAATATGTTAGGGTTCTGGGTTCCCTCCTGATTTATTGACTCTGAGTATTTGTTGTTGGGGCCCAGGACTCTACATTAATGGAGAGCTTTTGTTGCAGATCATGAAACTTTCTAAGCCTGAGCACCACCATCAAAGAGTCTTTGGTTTCAGATTTTGGTCCTTTTAAAGTTGTAAGAATTTCTGTGAAACTGGATACCTTAAGATAGGATTTTAATGAGTGGTACTTCCATTGGGTGTTTGATTTTGCTTGATAGTACTGGGATTTGAACTCAATTGCTCTACCACTGGAACCCGAGTCCCAACCTCAACCCTGTGTTAGCTCATTTGTAACTAGGTACCCCACACCAGAGCTCAAAAAATGGAATGGAAAGAAGTTGATGGGACCCAGAAGGTACTTGCCTCTGATAGTGATACCACAAGTGTTTAGAGGGCCCTGCTTTATAATTTTCCCACAAGTTTGTCTCCAGGACATATCTGCAGATCATGTTAAATTTCTTGGGTATAACATTTCATCAAAAGTTGCACTTGACTTTGAGTTATGGCTACCTACCCAGCAGGCACAGTACTGAGTATGTTTAGGAATCTTTGCTGTATGCATTAGAAAGGTCTTTTTTAACTAGAGCTGGCTTTCAAGTTCTTCAACAGAAGTGTAACCCTTCTATAAGCAGAAGAAAGAATGTGAGCACTACTTTGCTGGCATTTCAAAGGAGAGGAGCCAAGGACCTATGACAGTGAATTCAAAGGTATGCCTTCCCTGGACAGAAAAGGTAGCCATTACTAGAAAAAACCCAAACCTATTCTTGTTCCTGTCTTCCTTGTTGCTAAATTAACAAAAAAATTAGATTTGTGAGGAGCAAGCTTTCTTTCTTGTTAAATACTATAAACCCAAGCCTATAGGCAGCTGTGACTAATTATCATGATTTTCAAATTGATTCTTCCACTGTATAGAAGAAACTTAATTCTGTATCTAATTTTAATCTGCATCCCATACTCAGGCATGTTGTGTTAAAGCATTTGTTAAAATTTAAAGAGGGGGAGTTGATTATATTGATCTTTCTTGTGTAAACTGGCCAAGGTGATCAATTTTGGGTTGTAAACTTTTGATGTTTAAATGCATTACCTTAATACCATTTAAACACAGTCAATTGTCAACCCCATTAACACATAGTGTTAAGTCTAAATTTGGATGTAGTTCAACATTTCCAGAATGGGGACATGAGGAGGAGAGTTTGGTAATTTGTAAGCCAAGTAGGTTTGTCTTTCTCTTACAAGCTAATTCCAGCATGTGCTACAGAAACAGGCAGTCATGTGGTCTTTGGCCTATTTATAGGTGGAACTGCTTAGAATTCATTCTTTTCTTTTTGTATTTATTGAAAATATTTTATAATCAATTCTCTAGAATCCTAACCATCTAGTACATGAAAAAAGTATATGTTGGAATATGTCAATTATTTTTAAACAATGAAAGGAAATATTTAACTAGAGGTGGTAAAGAATTATACAAATATAAATTCAGGCTTCCTCATTTTCTAGAGCAGCTAAACAAAAGTATTCAAGAAATAGATGACAATATAGCTCAAATGCAAAATTCCAAAGTCAAATAGCCACTTACATTAAGAGATGTACCAGAACTATTTGTAACTTAAACAATAACAGCAAAAGGCACAGAAGCCCATCCCACTTACGGTGTCTCAGATCCTTAATGCAGGTAACAAAGTATTATTAAAGAATGATCAAACCTTGGCCTGAGCTGTCTTCTGATAATTATCCATCCTATTATCTGCAGTTTTGCTGTCCAAGAAGAAAAATTCCATACCTTTATCCTTATTTCATCTTGACTGCTGCCATTGGAGAATAATCAGGTTTATATTAAAGTAACATTCAGGAAGTTAGAATTCGGTCAGGGAAATATTAATGGTGGTACCTGCTGTTGCAAACCATCATGAAGTGTGTACAAAAGCCAGACATTGTCAGTGTAATGCTGCTAACACAAAGAATATAAGTGCCACAATTTTTGCTGGCCAAGGCTGTGGATAAGGGGCTGCTTTGACCTGGTGGTTACTGAGTTGACAACAAATAACCTCCTTTCAAAAAGACTTCTATGTTCTTTGTCCATAAATAGATTCCCTCTATAAGGAAAGACCTTGATTGAATTCTATATTGATTCAGATTAGGAAAAGCTAGAAGTAACAGAAATTCCTAAACACTAGTGGCTTAAAAACATATGGTTTAATATCCTCTTATGAGAAATCTAGAAGTTGAAAACCCAGATAGCTAGGCAGTTCTGTGTAATTGCCAGGGACACTGGCTCCACAATCTCTCTGTTGCTTAGAAGTCAAGAGGATTGCTTCAATGCTGTAAATGTTTTCCTTTAACCACACTGAAGAAATCACATGTGAACCTCATTTATATATCAGTGGCAAGACATTGTCATATGACCATATTAAGCCCAAGGGAGCCTGAGAAATGTCAAATTAAGCATGTGGTTTGATAAAAACAAGTGGGAGACTAGGTACTGAGGGCTACATGGCTGTCTCTGTCCAAAGTGCTAGGCTTTAATCAAATAATCAACAAATTGCTCTTTGCCCGTGTCTAAAGCCATCTAAGATATTTTTCATGGTTTAAACAACAAGGAAAATCATGCCGTCAGAGCAAGAGGAGGAGAAGAGGCATATATATCATCAATGTTTCTCTTCTGAGTGATTTCCAAACATTTCTTTGCAATTGCTTACTTTACATTAGTGCACTCTGGGCATATGCTCTTTTATCATTACTGGTTAGCTAAGAAAGTGAATTATTTTTTATGCATTTGCGTTTTACATTACTAAAGCACACTGATTGAGCTGCTAACGCTTCTTAAATAAACATAACTCACTTGTGATTTTGAATCCTTCCTAAATCATCTGTCACCTCTGATGTTTCTGGTTGTCAATGAGGAATCAAATAGAAATTTGAAGCCTCAATATGTCCTTAAACTATGTATTTAGGGTCCAATGCCAATTTGGGGGTCATTGCCTTCCCCTAAGATCAAAGAGGTTTTTACTTCAGAATCCTTTTAGAACTTGCCCAGAGAACTCCCATTTGTATGGTAAAATTTGTTGAACACTTACTCTGAAATGAAGAACTCTCTAATAAGGATGATTCACAAGCTGGGGATTAGCTATGCTGAATGATTCATGCCAGACCGGCTTTGGACAACTCTCTATTTTATGCTTCTTGGCTGTCTCTTTGCCCATCTATGTGTACCGAGGGAATGTAAATTTAAATTTAACACAATTCCAAAAAGTATAATTGAGGAGGTAACTTTCTCCCAAATAATATACAAGGGAAAATAGGAGTGATTTAAAAATTATCACTATACAGTAGTAAAGCCTCATTACTTTGGGGCCCTGTAATTCAGAATTTGTGATTAAATTTCTGCCCAATTCCTGTTCAAATTACTATTACAGTATCTCTGAAGAAATGGCTAGCTAAGCAAAGACATAGTGTAAACAAGATTGCAAAGGGGGCACGGCATGTTTAACCCTGAAGGGATCAATTTCTTTTTAAAGGCTTTGACACATTAATTATTTGCATGCAAATTAGTGCTGCTCATTACAAATAAGTCTTATTTACTAATTAAAACTCTTCTGACAGGACTTCATTTGAAAGTATTTTCTTACTAGTTAGTTACTATATATTATTGAAAATAACATCCCTGTCTAACTTTTAAAAACCGTAATTTAGACCCTTCACCAGTTGCTCTTATGTGATACATGTCACTGAAGTTTTCCCAATTGCCTGAAAATCTTTGTTGCTATACACAAGCTGAAATGAATCCACTTGTAGTGTAGTGGCTGCTCTGCAAGTCAGCCAAGTAGCTCTGCGTACAGATAGGAAGGCATTCAAAATAATGCAAAACTATCAGACACATGACCTCTGAATGAGCTTGTGAGTAGTAAAGACACTACGCATGCATTCCAACTTTGATTCTACTCCAATTACATCCAATCACAGCCAATGTTTTCAAAAATATTAAAAAGACACTGAAATGTTTTCTTTGTTTTCGTAGATCTGAGCAATTCAGTTACAAAATGGAATAAATAGATATGTTTAAAACAACTAGGAAAAAACAATTATCATTTATAATACCTTTAAATACAAGTGGTCTTTTGATAGAAAAGACCATGAATTCAGTTAACTGCTCTATTATTTAAGACTCGAGACTTAGTTCCCTGGCTCACTAGGGAAGTAGTATTTTACATTTTGGTTATGAGCACAAGATAGAGTTCAAACCCCACTTTCTTACTTTTACCTGGAACATTCTTTCAGTCTCTTCATCTATAAAATGGAGAGCATACTCTCTTCCTCAGTGTTCAAGGAGT